>NC_090751.1:46384533-46398706 GCF_036898095.1 Palaemon carinicauda
AACTGGCCAAACCCCAGACATGAATAAGGACATGTCTGGGCCCTTTGTCCTGCAGTAAACTAAAAATGGCTGCATCTGTTGTTGTTGTTGTTGTTGTTGTTGTTCTTCTTCTTCTGTTCCCCGAACTGAATATTTTTGGAGAAAGCAAACGATGGAAGCTTAATTGACTAATCTATCTCTGTTTGCCTCTCTGTTGCGAAGCCCGTGTTGTCAAGAAGCCATATTTTGACCGCAATTGTTGGTACATCCCTCTTTGACCGCACCGTGTACTTTTTAAATAGGAGAGAGAGAGAGAGAGAGAGAGAGAGAGAGAGAAGCGTTTTAAATGTGCCTGCGATACATGTACTGGTTATGTTTATGCTCGCTTGTATGTGTATACTATATATATATATATATATACATACACAGTATATATATATATACTGTGTATGTATATATATATATATGTATATATATATGTACATACACAGTATATATATATATATATATATACATACACAGTATATATATATATATATGTATATATATACATATATATATATATATACATATATACTGTATATATATATATATATATATGATAATTTCTCACATTTAATTGTGTTTTTTCACATATTCATATAAGGCTCTGTACCATGGTCTTCCACTGCCTTGGGTTAGAGTTCTCTTGCTTGAGAGTACACTCGGGAACACTATTATATCTTATTTCTCTCCCTCTTGTTTTGTTAAAGTGTTTATAGTTTATAAAGGAGATATTTATTTTAATGTTGTTGCTCTTCTTAGAAATTAAATTTGTCCCTGTTTCCTTTCCTCACTGGGCTATTTTCCCTGTTGGAGCCCCTGGGCTTATAGCATTGTGCTTTTCCAACTAGGGTTGTAGCTTAGCAATTAATAATAATAATAATAATAATAATAATAACAATAATAATAACAGCCATAAATATATCTTAATTTCGAATTCGCTATATCTCGGGGTCAGAGACCCAAGGGGGAATTAACTTCATGATAACAGCTTCTAGTCGGCCAAGGATTCGAACCCGGACTAAGTCGAAACTGAGGTTTCAGTGCCTTACATTCGGACCCATTGCTTTAACCTCTTTAATTGGAAACTAAAAATTATCGCATCTACTTCTTATTAAATACTAATGTATGCGACCCGTCAATAGAAATGGCTTAATGTTTAGATAGATATGTACGCACAGATTCAACCCTTGCCCCCCCCCCCTTTCCTAACTACAACACGGCAGTTTCGGCAATTTGTGGGAGATTTTGGTTTCCGAGTGTACTTCTCGGGGTACTCCCTTTCACCAGGGTATGACTACTTACTCTATTCCCTATCTTAGGGACGGGAAGAGACTGAATAGTGTTACGTTTGGCAATGCCGCTGTGCGGGAGAGGGATATATATATATATATATATATATTCGTATGTATATATACAGTACTGTATACATACATATATACATATATATGTATATATATTCATATATATATATATATATATACATACAGTATATATATTCATATATATATATATGTATATATATGGATATATATGGATATATACTGTATATATGTATATATATATATATAGATATATACATACATATATATATATATATATTTATATATATGTATATATATATATATATATATAGATATATACATATATATATATATATATATTTATATATATATATATAGAGAGAGAGAGAGAGAGAGAGAGATACATACATATATATATATATATATATATGTATATATATATATATAGAGAGAGAGAGAGAGAGAGAGAGAGAGAGACGTTTCTATTTATTGTATATGAGAGATAATATCTATTCAGGATGTTTAAATCTCCATAATTTAGACTAAACGATGATTATAGAATTCTTGCACTTTATAATAATAGAACTTATGATATTCTAAAATGGGACCTTGTAAGTGATGCAAGCATTTTATTCGTAAAATAAATTTAAATTAGATTAATTTTTTTTTTTTTTTTTTTTTTTTTGCATTAACTTGAATACTAGATTTTTTTAATGTCTTATGTTCATTTTTATCTTTAAGGGAACCAAGCCAAGACAAGATGGAATGTCTCACCACCAGTTTAAGAAAATGGACTTTCTTGATTGAAGATGGCACGGACATGGAAACACAGATAAAGGTAGAAAGTAAAAATTAATATGTTCTTCATTATTTTTTAAAATCATTGAGCAACTTCCAAGTAATAGGGGTTGGCGTCAAAGAAATAATACACGACAGTCACTGCCACATTCGTTCTATTACATCATCTACTTGAAGATGGCGTGGACATGGAAACACGGAGAAATGTAGAAAATAAAAATTATTAATATGTTCATCATTATTTTTTTAAATCATTGAGCACCTTCTAGGTAATAAGGGGTGGCTCCAAAGAAATAATACACAACAGTCACTGCCACATTCGTGCTTTTACATCATCTGCTTGATACACTTACATAGGAGGCTCATAGGCAGACGTCTAGCCCCCTACATACATTGCACTATTAGCCCATATTTTGCAAGCTTTGTATTTCCTGGAATTCTAAACTCTTTTCTTGCTTCTGTTCAACACTGAGTCTTCCTTTCTACTTCTCAATTATACATTGTTATCACTAATCTATCGTCCATTCTTTCCTCGTGACCAAACCATCTCAACATGCCAATCCATGCTATTAATTATTTTGATATCACTTATTCCACGAAAACAACATCCACAGATAATTTGCATAAAGAGGAGTTGGTTCAACAATGTTACTATTATACATATTCCACAAAAACAACATCCACAAATCATTTCCATAAAGGATAGTTGGTTCAGGAATGTCACAATTATACATATTCCACAAAAACAACATCCACAAATCATTTCCATAAAGGATAGTTAGTTCAGGAATGTCACAATTATACATATTCCACAAAAACAACATTCACAAATCATTTCCATAAAGGGGAATTGGTTCAACAATGTCACTATTATACCTATTTCACAAAAACAACATTCATAAATCCTTTCCATAAAGGGGAGTTGGTTCAACAATGTCACTATTATACATATTTCACAAAAACAACATTCATAAATCATTTCCATAAAGGGGAGTTGGTTCAACAATGTCATAATTATACATATTCCACAAAAAATATCTAAAATGAATTCCATAAAGGTGGGTTGGTTCAACAGTGTCACCAATGTACATATTCCATGATAACAACATTCATAAATCATTTCCATAAAGGATAGTTGGTTCAGGAATGTCACAATTATACACATTCCACAAAAACGATATCCACAAATCATTTCCATAAAGGGGAGTTGGTTCATCAATATCGTCATATATCCCCACTAAGTCAATTTTCTTATCCATCTTCTGCATGAATCCTACTGCCTTTCTTGCTGTTGTTATTCTTGGCTCGACTTCTCTCCTTTGACCACCATCCTTTATAGTCACTCCTACGGATCAACTACTTTAGTTGCCCCAGCCTTTACATTGCCTCTTGCTTGAGGGTACACTCGGGCACACTATTTTCTCTAATTTCTCTTCTTGTTTTGTTAAAGTTTTAATAGTTTATATAGGAAATGTTTATTTTAACGTTGTTACTGTTCTTAAAATGTTTTATTTTTCCTTGTTTCCTTTCCTCACTGGGCTATTTTCCTTGTTGGGGCCCCCTGGGCTTGTAGCATTCTGCTTTTCCAACTAGGGTTGTAGCTTAGCTAGTAGTAGTAATGATAATAATAATAATAATGATAATAATAATATCATAGCCTTCTAGATGCGTTGTAAACGTTATAGAGATCTTTAAGCAAATATCTTAGAGTGCTTTTCCAACTAGGGTTGTAGCTTAGCAAGTAATAATAATAATAATAATAATAATAATAATAATAATAATAATAGTAATATCATAGCCTTCTAGATGCGTAGTAAACGTTATGGAGTCTCTCTAAGCAAATACCTTGGAGTGAATTTAGCCTTCTGGAAGTGTTCTAAACATTGTAGACATACTGCACTGCCACTGAAACGTTTAGAACGCTTCCTGAAGGCTGAAATCACTCCCAGATATTTGCTAAGTCTTTATAACGTTTACAATGCTTTCAGGCTAGAATCACTGGCTACAATTTACTGGTTTCAATTTACCCTTATTACTTCACTTTCTCCACTTGCAAACACTATCAAACTCTTACGATATTATCGGTATCATTGATAGTATTATTATTATTATTATTATTATTATTATTATTATTATTATTATTATTATTATTATTATTGTTGTTACTAGCCAAGCCACAATCCTAGTGGGAAAAGCAGGATGCTATAAGCCCAAGGGTTCCAACAGGAAAAAAATAGCCCTGTTAGGAAAGGAAATAAGGAAATATGTAAACTATTTAACAAGTAATGAACAATTAAAATAAAATATTTCAAGAACAATAACAACAATCAAATTGATCTTTCACATATAAACTATAAAAACACTTTTGTCAGCCTTTTCAACTTAGAACATTTGCTGCAAGTTTGAACTTTTGAAGTTCCACCGATTCAACTACCCGATTAGGAAGATCATTCCACAACTTGGTCACAGCAGGAATAAAACTAATATAATACTGTGTAATATTGAGCCTCTTGATGGAGAGGGCCTGACTATTAGAATCAACTGCAATAGTAGTAATAGTTGTGGTTGTTGTTGTTGTTGTTGTTAAGCAAATCTCTTTATAGTTTATATATGAAATATCTGTTTTAATATTTTAATGTTGTTAATGTTTTTTTTTAAATATTTTATTTTCATTCTTCATTTATTCTCATATCGTTTATTTAGTTCCTTATTTCCTTTCCTCACTGGGCTATTTTTCCCTGTTGGAGCCCTTGAGATTGTAGCATCTTGCTTTTCCAACTAGGACTGTAGCTTAGCTAATAATAATAATAATGATAATAATAATAATAGAAATAATGATAATAATAATAATAATAATAATAATAATAATAATAATAATAATAATAATAATAATAATAATAATTACTTAGTATTAGCAGTAAGAGCTATAGACGCTAAAATTTTCTTTATGAAAAGTTAAATTGCCATATATACTAGGTGAGTTTTAAAGACTGGGCATATAAGCTTTCTCTCTCTCTCTCTCTCTCTTTCTCTCTCTCTCTCTCTCTCTCTCTCTCTCTCTCAGTGACCTGTGCGCAAAATGAGTACACCAAAAGCATGTGTGGTTTACTAAATATTCATCGTTCGCGCACAGACTTCCGGTACTTACTTAAGCATGCATGAATATTAAGACAATTTCTCCTTGCGGACATTACTTACGTACGAGTCTCTCTCTCTCTCTCTCTCTCTCTCTCTCTCTCTCTCATTTATGCGTATGTGGATGTGATTTTGAAAGATTTTTATTCATAGCGGTTTCGGAAAAGTTTCAATGTATGAACTAATATGTACTGTACATCTTTTGCTTCACTCACACATTATATATGCTGTGTATATGTATATATATATATATATATATATGTGTGTGTGTGTGTATATATATATATATAATACATATATATAGATATATATATATATATATATATAGACAGTATATGTCATCATCATGTGCCGTTTTTAGTCCCACTGCAGAACATAGGCCTCAGACATCCACTTCCACTTGTGTCTGTTCATGGTCTTTTTATGCCAGTCTACACCCCGCAAACTTTTTTAGCTCGTCAAATCCATCGTATGAATATATATACTGTATATATATATATATACTGTATATATATATATATAAATATAAATATATATATATATATATATATATATACAAGAATTTTTTATACAGCTGAAAAGAAACCTCATATATAGCTTCATTTAAAGTATTAGGTTACCCTAAGCTTCATTTGCTGAAATTCAGTTATGATAATAATGTAGAGTCGATTAGAAATATATATATATATATATTATATAGAGAGAGAGAGAGAGAGAGAGAGAGAGAGAGAGAGAGAGAGAGTATAGTGAAACTTAACATTTGCAATCTATTCAACCACAGAAAATGCTACTTTCTTTATTCAATATGTCATGTCGGTTAGATTTCCGTACTATACGTGACTCAAAACTTCCATACCGTATAGGTATAAGATGACCGCATTATTATGATCGATTGCAGATTTGAAAGTAGGAAGCTGTATGCAGGGAACTCTCTCTCTCTCTCTCTCTCTCTCTCTCTCTCTCTCTGATGGTTATCAATGTATGATAATGTCTTTTTCGTTTTGGTTCCAGCAATTTTTTTTATTATTGTTTATTATGTTTCTGTTGAGATAGGGTTCGGAGAATCGAATTTTGGGAATTACAAGGGAGCACTCAGCCTACACACAATACACACACACACACACACACGCACACACACACACATATATATATATATATATATATATACAATATATATATATATATACATACATACATATACAGTATATACTGTATGTATATACAGTATGTATATATACGTATATATATATATATATATATAATTTTTATTAAAGCGACAATATGTTTCCTGCAGGAATCTTCATATTTCCTCAGCTCCTTCAAGTTTTCAGACGTAATCCTTTGGTTTAATGAACGATGATTATTCATTTTCTACATTCTTTATTCATTACAGCACTATTTCGACAAAACTTTGTCTTTATTAAAGGATATCTGGTTTACGTAAGTTTACCTTTTATACATCAGCTTCTATAAATGTGTGTATAATGTGTGTGTTTTTTTGTGTATTAATATACGCATCATTTGTTATTTGTTTATTAGGAAATTTATCTCTCTCTCTCTCTCTCTCTCTCTCTCTCTCTCTCTCTCTCTCTCATCTAAGATCCTCTATGTAAAAAGTTCTAACCACTATTAAACATATTCCTTGAGAGAAGCCACAAATATATCCACATTAAATCGTTCTCATGATGGTGAATATACTTCCTGAGTATATTTACTTCCTAAGTAAATATACTTTTCGCGTTTAGGATTTCCGTTGTACTCAATGTAGATATCACCCACGAATGGCATTCAATACCGAATTCTATCTTGGGAAGATATATCCACTTGGAATTCATTTTATCGAATCCCCACCCGGCCAGAAGCTGCTACCATGAAATGAATTCCAAGTGGATATATATTCCTAAGATAGAATTCGGTATTAAATGCCATTCGTGGGTGATATTTACATTGATTGAAATCACTTGTGCTTGTGATATATATATATATATATATATATACATATATATATATATATATATATACAATGACCTAATCTCGATCAATTTCTTCGTCTGTGACCGATGTTAACAATATAAATCTTAGATTGAGTGAACCTCTACTCTATACAGTGTTACCAAGTTAGCTATAAACCAACTAGACCTAGAATCACACAAACAACAGAAAAAAAATTATTCCACCTCGTTAATTTTTTAGCGAATTCTTTATTCAATCAATAACTAATTTTATATGAAAATATATAAATGAGGAATTTGGGAAATATTTCTGGAATTTTACTTTACAGAAATTTTGATCAAGAGCATCTGGCAACACTGATTCTGTAGCCAAGCGTTCTCGATAGCGGCATATGGCATCCGTGGTTTAGCTGTTGCCATAATTTACATTCTCTAATTATTATTCCTATTGATTAACCTGTGGACGAGATCTACATTGCGTAATCTGGTTTAATTGACGCTTTTGCATGCTTGGGAGAATCGGGAAGTGCGTATACGCCACAAACATAAAATCTCTAATGACTAAGCTTTGCGCCAAGCGCTAGAGAGCGCTAGTCGGCGCTATTTTGTTTTAAGATATTAGTCAATGATTTACGCATCTTTAATGTATCTGTGTTTGTCGGTCATTCCACCTGTAGCGCTGTAGGCAGGTGTTATTGCGTACGTATATGTGTGCGTAATATATTTATGCTTACTTGCGTATAGTATTATGTATGAATATGCTTAGTATGTATTCTTTCGTTCATACAATTTTCAACTTATATAACCAGTCGTTTCGCTTGCAGTTGTGAATCTCTCTCTCTCTCTCTCTCTCTCTCTCTCTCTCATATTCACAGAGAAACATATTAGGAATATGATTTTATTGAATTTTCTTCTATTTGTATAATCATCAATGTAAGCTCTCTCTCTCTCTCTCTCTCTCTCTCTCTCTCTCGTATTTACAGAAACACATTAGGAATACGATTTTATTAAATTTTCTTTTATTTATATAATAATCAACGTAAGTTCTCTCTCTCTCTCTCTCTCTCTCTCTCTCTCATATTCACGGAAACATTTTAGGAATACGAGTTTATTATTTTTTTTATTTATAAAATCCCCCCCCTCTCTCTCTCTCTCTCTCTCTCTCTCTCTCTCTCTTCATATATATCCCTTTCATAGTGGGGACACCTTAACATGATGAAAGAGATTGAGTATCAGCATGATCAGCAAGGCTGTACTAGTCAGACCCACCCATACTAGGTTGGTTTGCTGTGTGCGATCAGATGAAAGTCCCTCACCATCACCAATCCTTACTGGCCAGCGTGGTGATGAAAATTGGCCGAATCCCAGACATGAATAGGTATATGTCTGAGGCCCTTGTCCTGCAGTAGGTTAGAAATGGCTGCATTTGTTATTGTTGTTGTTGTTGTTGTTATAGTTTATTTATCTACATTATGTTGCTTCAGCAATACCGTTGGTTTTCCTTGTCTGAGAGAGAGAGAGAGAGAGAGAGAGAGAGAGAGATTTAACTACATACTGACTTACAGACAATTTATGAAGCTGTCGCTAATGAGAGAGAGAGAGAGAGAGAGAGAGAGAGAGAGAGTGTGTGTGTGTTACAAGGATTTTGGATGTCTCAAAGACTTTTTAGTCCATCCGCGGAGACTCCATTTGCTCTTTGGTAGAGCTATTTAGTAAAGCATTTAGAGAGTTCTTATGATCTTGTCTAACTTATTCTTGAACTCGTTTACTGCGTTACTGTTTACTACATCTGCTGGAAGTATATTCCAAGTATTTGCTATTTTGTATATAAAGAAATTGCCACATTGAGTGGTGTTGTATCTTTTCAATTCCAGTTTGTCTCCATTACCTCTGGACTGATTTGGGCTAAGCGTGAATAGAATGTTATAATAGACATTTGTTATTCCTTTAAGAATTTTGTCTGAGAGAGAGAGAGAGAGAGAGAGAGAGAGAGAGGAGAGAGAGTGTGTCTGTTCCACGTATTTCTTTTCAATTCCAGTTTGTATCCGTTACCTCTGGACTGATTTGAGCTAAGCGTGAATAGAATGTTATAATAGACATTGTTATTCCTTTAAGGAATTGAGAGAGAGAGAGAGAGAGAGAGAGAGAGAGAGAGTCTGTTCCACGTATTTCTTTTCAATTTCAATTTGTATCCGTTACCTCTGGACTGATTTGTGCTAAGCGTGAATAGAATGTTATAATCGACATTTGTTATTCCTTCAAGAATTTTGTGTGTGTGTGAGAGAGAGAGAGAGAGAGAGAGAGAGAGAGAGAAGGTCACCAGCTGATATTTTACTTCGATGAACTGTGTATTGGAAAACCACTATATACGATGCGGTGTATAGTCCAAGTTACCAATTTCCTGCCACAGCCAGTGGACTGAAAAACAAGAAACAGGTCATTTTGAATGGACAGGAAAATTTGAAATCCCATTTTGATAGTTAATATCTGGGAGACGAGGTTGCTATAGTCCATTTTTTTTTTCAGGGTATGACTATTCCCTTTTTTCCCCAACCTGAGGGATCGGGAGAGCTAAGCGTGACAAAAGATATATATATATATATATATATATATACAGTATATCATCTCCTACTACGCCTATTGAGATTTTCACCGACTCGCAGGGTTGGTGCCATTTTAGCTCAGAAGAGTTTCCTGATCGCTGATTGGTTGGACAAGGTCATTCTAACCAATCAGATAGCAGGAAACTTTTCCGAGCTAAAAAGGGCACCCTTGCGAGTCGGTGCAAATCTGCCTCACTAAAAAGAATTGACTATAGCTGTTTGACCTTATGCTCTATCTTCTATTTATAACCTCTTATGTTTAACAACGCTTTAAGTAAATAAGAAATAAACAAATAACTTGATAAAGAAAATTTGGTGGAATTTTATGGCAATACGAATGTACTAGTGTACGCGATCCGTCAAAAATGACGGCTAGATATTGAGATAGATATGCACACACGTACGAGCAACCTCCTATCACCAGGGTATGACTATTCCCTTTTTCCCCCAACCTGAGGGATGGGGAGAGCTGGGCGTGACCGAATATATATATATATATATATATATGTGTGTGTGTGTGTGTGTGTTATATATATATATATATATATACATACATATATACATATATCATCTACTACGCCTATTGACGCAAAGGGCCTCAGTTAGATTTTGCCAGTCGTCTCTATCTTGAGCTTTTAATTCAGTACTTCTCCATTCATCTCCCACTTCACGCTTGATAGTCCTCAGCCACGTAGGCCTGGGTCTTCCAACTCTTCTAGTACCTTGTGGAGCCCAGTCGAAAGTTTGGTGAACCAATCTCTCTTGGGGAGTGTGAAGAACATGACCAAACCATCTCCATCTACCCCTCACCATGATCTCATCCACATATGGCACTCGAGTAATCTCTCTTATAGTTTCTTTTTTAATCCTGTCCTGCCATTTCATTCCCAATATTCTTCTGAGGGCTTTGTTCTGAAATCTACAAAATCAGTTGGATATTGTTTCATTGTCATACCACGACTCGTGTCCATACACTAACATCGATTTCACTAAATTAATTTCAAGCGATTTGATTTCAAAACTTTACTTAACATAGCCATTGTCTGATTTGCTTGTTTCAGTCTTTCATTAAACTCAAATTCTAAAAATCCTGTATTAGAGATCACAGTTCCTAAATACTTAAATGATTCTAATTCACTAATCCTTTCTCCTTCCAATAATATTTCATCTTTCATTGCATATTCCGTTCTAATCATCTCTGTCTTTCTTCTATTTATCTTGAGCCCAACCTCGTGTGATATTTCATGCAATCTGATAAGCAAGCATTGTAAATCCTTTTGTGTTCTGCTAATAAGGACAGCATCATCAGCATACTCTAGGTCTGCTATTTTCCTATCAGCAATCTAGTCCAATCCTTCTCCACCATCCCCAACTGTTCTATGCATTACAAAATCCATGAAGAGGATAAAGAACATAGGTGACAACACATTCCCGTGGAGTACTTCACTGTTCACTTGAAATTCATTTCATAGGACTCCACTAACATTGATTTTGCACTTGCTGTGCTCATGAACAGAATACAATTCACATATTTAAGAGGAACTCCCTAATAATACAAGACTCTCCACAAAACTGGCCGGTTCACACTATCAAAGGCTTTTCCATAGTCCACAAATGCCATCAAAAGTGGATTTCTATATTCTACATATTGGTGTACCACATGCCTTAAAATGAAAATGTGATCAGTACAACTTCTACCTTTCCTTAATCCTGCTTGTTCATCTCTCAGCTTTTCATCAATCTTTCTCTCTAGTCTCTTTAGAATGAGCATACTATATATTTTCATGATAACTGACGTAAGTGTGATGCCTCTGTAATTATTGCAATCAGTCAGATCTCTCTTTTTTTTTTTTCACCAATACTCCTTGCTCTCATTCGCCAGGTTTTGCCTCTTCATGCCACATTCTGCAAAAGAATCTTGAAAGTATTCTGAGAGTCATTTAATTTTCGGCCAATATCTTCTCAGCAGTTATTATTATTATTAATAGCCAAGCTACAACCCTAGTTGGAAAAGCAAGATGCTATAAGCCCAAGGGCTCCAATAGGAAAAAATAGCTCAGTGAGAAAAGGAAATAAGGAAAAAAATAAATGATGAGAACAAATTAACAATAAATCATTCCAAAAACAGTAACAACGTCAAAACAGATATGTCCTATAAAAACTATTAACAACGTCAAAAAGATATGTCATATATAAACTATAAAAAGACTCATGTCAGCCTGGTCAACATGAAAACATTTGCTCCAACTTTGAACTTTTGAAGTTCTACTGATTCAACTACCCGGTTAGGAAGATCATTCCACAACTTGGTAACAGCTAGAATAAAACTACTAGAATACTGTGTAGTATTGAGCAGTTATTCCATCGTATCCCGGGGCTTTCCATCTCTTCAGTTTTATTAGAATAGCTTCGACTTCAAACACACTGAATTCATTCAAGGAGACATCAAGGTTCCTCCTCAGCTTCAGGTATATCAATCACATTATTCCCTTCCTATCGCCTATTCATGACATCATTAAAGCCATACACTTGTATTACATAGTGATGATATCCATGAGTAAGAATGAATAATATGGAAATTCTCATTCTCATCGTCATCATCATCATCATCATCATCATCACCATCTCCTCCTACGCCTATTGACGTAAAGGGCCTCGGTTAACATTCCAGTCAGTTTTGATTCCTGAACGAATGTTATGCAGTATGTATAATGTATGACATCTAATAAATGAGTCATACACGCGGCCAACGAGACGATTCCGTGATTAGTCATTAACTGCGCGCGAAGAATATTAACGAATAGATATCTATATTTACATCATGTTCCATACACCGAGGTTCATATATTTGTCTTTACCGGTAATGACCTGAAGATTTTCTGATGATCTGTCAAAAAACTTCATGCCTTCACACCTACTTGTGAAGCCATTAAATGCAGATAAAAAAAAAAAAAAAAAAAAAAAAAAAAACTTCTTGGGGAATTGGAAAAGCGGGGGTGGTTATGGAATTTAGAATTTCGTATGATCTACTGATTACCTTTAGGTCTGTCAGAGACATGCTAATCCGTGCTTTTCTAGACCAGGTAAAAAGAAACATCATCTACGAAAGCCGAGAAACCCAAATCTGTACGAAATAATATCATTTAATGACACAGGAGAGGAAAACAGAGAGATAAGTATTTCATTCCCATGTAGGTTAATGGCGGCCCGTACCGAAGATGCCGCCAGATGACGTCAGCTCTTGACCGCGGGTCGGGGCTTGACCAGACCTTATATATATAGACCTTTCCATACACCTACACAATTTTTCTCTAATCTTCAAAAGCCTTACACCCCCACTTTTCAAACTACCACTATCCGAGAAATGATGGCCCTCTACCACTACCACCATCATCCTTACCCTATCCACATCTTTTTCTACTACTAAAAACCTTTCAAATTTCCATTAATGCAACTACCTTAAAATTTTTACAGATCACCTACGGGCCAACCAAGGGAAAGGCCCGTGCCAACAACAAGTGTTGGCTTTAATACCCCAACAACAACAACAACAACCTACGTTGGATGCCACCTCATAAGTGTTATGTTGGAATCACACTATACAGTAGTCATTTCTTGCTCGAGGTTTTCGCCAACCTCTAGATGATGCTCGCGAGCGAAAGTTCACACTACGATCTCGCGGTTCGAGGAGCAAATAGGAAACAAAATGTAAACAAAACCGATCAGCTGACTTCATATGGAGGCCAGAAATGTTCTAACTGTTGCAGTAATATGTATTCTCGGAATATTACGTGAATTGAAGAATTCTACAACTACCATAGGATGAACAAAGCAGATTTTTATTATCTCTTAAGGCTTGTTGAACCCAAGATTACCAAGCAAGAGCACATCCTATCAGAAGCGGCCATCTTGTTTGTTTACATCCGAAGTCATGCTCGCGGTTTGTGCTCGCTGCTTCCCGTTTAATGGAAAAGCAGAATGCTATATGCCCAAGGGCTCCAACAGGGAAAAGTAGCCCAGTGAGGTAAGGAAATATATAAACTACAAGAGGAATAATGAACAATTATAAAATATTTTAAGAGCAATAACAACATTAAAATTAATATTTCATATATAGATTATAAAGAAAGACTTATGTCAGCCTGTTAAACATAAAATCATTCACTGCAAGTTTGAACTTTTGAAGTTCCGCCGATTCAACAGCCTGATTAAGAAGATAATTACATAATCTGGTCATAGCTGGAATAAAACTTCTAGAATACTGTGTAGTATTGAGCGTTATGATTGAGAAGGCCTGAGTTTTTTAATTAACTACATACCTATTATTACGAACAGGATGGTACTGTCCTGGAAGATCTGA
>NC_090751.1:46399206-46416706 GCF_036898095.1 Palaemon carinicauda
CCAATAATTGCTTTATTATACCTGACTAACATACTCTTCAACTTATGAATTATTATTAAAAAATATACAATGTTTCTTTATCCCATCACTAGGAGTTTTATAAGTAGCGAAGAATGTAAATATATATTTTTTTTTCATGCAAACTCTAACGGAATCCTGTGCTGTTTGAATAAATAATATATAATAAAGTTTTTCATGGATATTATGTTCTTTTAACAATACTACTACTACTACTACTACTACTACTACTACTACTACTACTACTACTACTACTAATAATAATAATAATATATTTATTACTTGTTTGTGTGTTAGTGTGTGTGTGTGTACACGGTCAGAACAAACACATTTAAAGATAAAATAAATGAAAATAAAAAAAATGCAGAAACGGCCCACGATTAATGCCATTAAATGAAAAATTCCATCACAGGGAATTACCGCCCCCCTATCCTTCACTCATGAACGCAGAGAGAGAGAGAGAGAGAGAGAGAGAGAGAGAGAGAGAGAGAGAGAGAGAGAGAGAGAGAGAGAAGGGGGAGGTGTTTGGAGGGAGGGGCAGTGAGTAGTGGATATGGTGTTTTGGGGGAGGGTACACGAGGTGGGCAAAGAGAAGACAGACAAGACATACACAGAGAGAGAGAGAGAGAGAGAGAGAGAGAGAGAGAGAGAGAGAGAGAGAGAGAGAGAGAGAGATAGCGAAAGGAACACCACGTCTTATGGGGCCCAACCCTCCTGCTTGCTAGGAAAGACTCATGATGCCTCTGCCTTGGGTCGTCTGAAAGCAGGAAGGTAAAAAAAAAAATAAGTCTGGAGGTATTTTTGGAGAGACGAGGTTAGCGTGAAGCATGATTTGCAAGATGGAGATGAACAAGCAGGGGAAGGAATTATAATTACAAGGGAGTTCTTGGCTTTATCCAACCGCCATATTGGATATATCATGATATATATGTATATATATATATATATATATATATATATATATATATATATATATATATATATATATATATATATGTGTGTGTGTGTGTGTGTGTGTGTACATATATATATATGTATGTATATATATATATATATAATATATAATATATATTATATATATATATATATATATATATATATTATATATATATATATATATATATATATATATACTGTATATATCATATATATATATATATATATATATATATATATATATATATATATATATATATATATATATATATATATATATATATATATATATATATATATATATATATATATACAGACACACACACACACGAGTGTGTAAACTGACTGTAAAGTATTATAAAACAAAATAATTTTGGAAAATGAGTCAAAACTCAACTTTAGGCTCATGGTAACTTAGAAAATCCATATTTGCTTGCTTGAAGGAGAGAGAGAGAGAGAGAGAGAGAGAGAGAGAGAGAGAGAGAGAGAGAGAGAGAGAGAGAGAGAGAGAGAAAATTCCAATCACGTGTTTGGCGAGCAGTTGCCTATTCAGACAGTGACTTCACCGAGCAAGCAATGTTGTCTTGCCTCTATATAAATTATTCAAACATAAATTAGATTATCTATTTAATTTCTAAAATAACTATTAAAATTTACCTTTTCTACAATGTATATTATAAAGAAATATATTATTGTATATAAGTATATTCGCTGGTTTTGGCATAAGATAACTGACCTCATTATAAAGGAAGCTTATAATATATTTGATTCTACTCATATTACATTTTCCTTACTCTTTGTAATATAAAATCAATATAAGAACGATATAATATTGCTAAAACATTCTACAGACTTAGAAAATTCTCCAAGAATTCGTCTGTGCTTTCGTCGAAAAGACCAAGAATCCTCAAGTCGAAAGTGTCAGGTGGGTACATGAGTTGCCATCAGACACTAATAGCTTAGTTGCCAATTACTGAAGCATATAATTATAATTTCCAAAGCTTTATCTACAATAAATTACTATAAAATCAAATCCAACACTTCAATAACATCTACCATTATAAAATAAACCAAGCCACAATGCTAACAAACTCGTAAAAATAATTCTAAAATACAGCAAGTGGCAACTCGACAGGTACACAAGCACAACCGCAAAAAAATATCGCAAAAAACTACAAAAAAACATAACCAATCACTTCAATCAAGAAGTAATACAAGCAAACCCTATCGCACACTTTAATTTATATCTAGCCTCCTCGTAAATCACTATCAGATCCTTTAAATACGAGGAAATAGGCCAATATGCTTGAAAAGCAGCCCCGAAAAACGCGTGCAGAATGCATGTCACTCCATAATACCTTCTCTTGGCTGGAAGTGAAGCAAGCAAACTACAACAGCGAACCATAAAGCTGGTAGCTGAGCTAGAGTTGGGTGCAAGGGGGGTTAGAGGGGGGTGGGGTTCGGTGGGTGGTGGACATTTAGAGGGGGGGGGGGGTGAGGTCTTCAAGCGAGGGAGGGAGCGAGGGAGAAAGATAGGAGCAAGGGAGAGAGGGAGGGAGGGAGAGAGAGAGAGAGAGTGTGAGAGAAGAGAGGGAGGGTGTGTGAAAGAGAGAAATTTGGGTACAAGTAAGGAGGACAGAGTTTGTAGCGGCAGTAAACTATAATATTCAGAACGAGATAAAAATTACCTCACAGGTAATAAATATTTAAACATAATTCTTAAAAGAAAAAAAAAAATATATATTATACAGAATCGTTAATAAAACAATTCGTCAAGTCAGCATAAAAACTCCATCTCCCCAAAAATTAGGAGAAATGTTATAGACCCAGCTATATTATATCATTATAGATTAGAACATTGTGTAGGATATATATATATATATATATATATATATATATATATATATATATATATATATATATATATATAGATATATATACCTTCCCTCGGAAATATACGACAGGGAATATTAAAATTAATAGAAAAAAGAATTTTAATTAATATTAAAAGATGAAATTTTGATATTAATTCACATAAAGAACATTGTACATTGTATCAGCTTACGTAACATAAGAACCTCTTTGTTTTTTCGACAATCTCTCTCTCTCTCTCTCTCTCTCTCTCTCCCTCTCTCTCTCGTGTCAGCTCTGCCGCTTCCTTGTAAGAAATTACAAGGTGCGTACCTGCTGCTTGTCTGTCAATAGTGTGTACCTACCCTACAAGCACCTCCCCCTCCCCCAATGATTGCCTTCTGCCTTCTATAATCTAACTTCCTGAAAAAAAAACTTCCCAAACGTAACATTTACTTCTCTGTCTCCATTATCTCCCTTTTGTCTCCCTCTCCGTACGTCCTACCGTACCCCCTGCGGAGGCCAAGGTACGCTGAAGGGTACGAAGGGTACAAAAAGCGTACTCAACGCGGTCGATGAAACTCCCGTCGAACCAGACAGCTCGCGGTCGCGTCCGGCCCCTTCGACGATCTCAGACCGTCTGGCGGGAGGCCTCTTCGACGAGTGTTTAATTAGCCAAGACGGCGCTTAGATACAAAATTCCTGCGAGGTACGTTTCTTCTTCTCCGCGTTATATAGGAGTGTCATTCGGAATGTAGAGATATTTAATGAAAACTATTATAAATTCATATGATTTTCCTTTTAAAATACTAATAAATCTTTTAAAATTCTATCTTATATATCAAGGACAAGTGTATTTAAACCTAAGAAAACGATATATAGGAGTGTCATTAGGAATGTAGAGATATTTAATGAAATCTATTATAATCTATATGATTTACCTTTTAAAATACAAAAATCTTTTAAAATTCTATCTAAACTATCAAGGATGAGTGTATTTAAACCTAAGAAAGCGATTTAAGGAAAGGAAAATAGGGAAAATAGGAGAATTTGAACTGAACCCAATTAGGACATTCGAATGTAGAGATATTTAATGAAATCTATTATAATTTATATGATTTTCCTTTTAAAATACAAAAATCTTTTAAAATTCTATCTAAACTATCAAGGACAAGTGTATTTAAACCTAATAAAACGATTAATGGAAAGGAAAACATGGAAATTATATAGGAGTGTCATTCGGATGTAGAGATATTCGATTAAATCTATTATAAATTCATTGATTTTCCTTTTAAAATACAAAAATCTTTTAAAATTCTATCTAAACTATCAAGGACAAGTGTATTTAAACCTAAAAAACGATTTTAAGGAAAGGAAAATTTATAATTTATATGATTTTCCTTTTAAAATACTAAAAATCTTTTAAAATTCTATCTAAACTATCAAGGACAAGTGTATTTAAACCTAAGAAAACGATTTTAGGAAAGGAAAATAGGGAAAATAGGGAGAATTTGAACTGGAAATTATGAATTCTTAAAAAAAATCCGATTCTAGAGTCAATTTCCATCAACGGCCTGTCACCGGGTGACGAAAGGGCCGGGTATAAATAGTAAAGTTGTAGTAGTCAAACGACGGTGCCTGGGTGAGAGAGAGAGAGAGAGAGAGAGAGAGAGAGAGAGAGAGAGAGAGAGAGAGAGGTTGGAGGGGGGGTATTAAACCCCTCTTTTGTCGGATAAAGAGATGATAGGAGCTGGGATGACACGAGAGAGAGAGAGAGAGAGAGAGAGAGAGAGAGAGAGAGAGAGAGAGAGAGAGAGCGGGAAACAGGAAACACAGCTAGATAATATGCTTGCTATTGAACGTGACCTTTAGGACTTCGAAAATAAGGCATCTGTTCGATTGTCGTTGAGATTTCATTGTTTGGTGACATTTCGTTTGATCGCTTTTCGTTATATAATGTTTTTTTCTGCAGATTCTGATGTATGACATAACAGTTCGATATCATAGATAAATAGTTTTCTTCCTATAGTCCTACTTTTATCCGGTTAGAGTCTTTCTATAGTACTACTTTTATCCGGTTAGGCTTTCTATAGTACTAATTTTATACGGCTAGGCCGCTAGAGTCAGCGTATAGGCCTAACGAAATAAACCAATACACACTTCTTTATAGTTTTATTTCATTTATATCATTGCTATCAGACGAGTGGATATATGGATATATGAAAATTAATCCATAGAGGATAAATATAATACTCTATCGGTGGAAATGTTATAAAAAGCAAACAAGCAAAGTAAAGCTCTCGGTTGCTTGAGCTGTATCGGCCTAACGAAATAAACCAATACACACTTTTTTTATAGTTTTATTTAATTTATATCAATGCTAACAGACAAGTGGATATATGGATATATCAAAATTAATCAATAGAGGATAAAAACTCTATCGTGTAAATGTAATAAAAAGCAAACAAGCAAAGTAAAGCTCTCGGTTGCTTGAGCTGTATCGGCCTAACGAAATAAACCAATACACACTTTTTTATAGTTTTATTTCATTTATATCATTGCTAACAGAAGAGTGGATATGTGTATATATCAAAATTAATCCATAGAAGATAAATATATTACTCTATCGAGTAAATGTAATAAAAAGCAAACAAGCAAAGTAAGGGGTCTCGGTTGCTTGAGCTGTGACTTAGCAGCCATTACGTCACTTGGGAGAAAAGAACCAGAGAGGAAAAGAGGATTCTGTTTCTTGGATGCTATTTTTAAATAAGAATAAAAATACAGATTAGATGTAGTTTATAGAAACTGGAATGACAATAATCATAATTTATTCTTTTTGTTATTATTATTATTATTAAATGCTAAGCTACAACCCTAGTTGGAAAAGCAGGATGCTATAAGCCCAGGGGCCCCAACAGGGAAAATAGCTCAGTGAGGAAAGGAAACAAGAAAAAATAAAATATTTTAAGAATAGTAACAACATTTAAATAAATATTTCCTATATAAACAATAAAAACTTCAACAAAACAAGAGAAAGAGAAACTATTTTTATTATTATTATTATTATTATTATTATTATTATTATTATCATTATTATTATTATTATTATTATTATTATTATTATTTTATGTTAAAGAGAACTAAACAGACCGACACTTAGTGAAAAAAAAATGAAAAATGACGAAAAACGAATCAAAACTGAAAAGATAAAAATTCCAATAAAATGAGACTACGAAAAAATAAGAAAAAATAAGATAATAGAAATTAAATGTAAAATAGAAGTCTGGTTTATAGTCTAGACATTATCAAAGCGTAACATGACGCCCATCCCGTTGGAAACAGTAGATGAAGTTCAAGGTCAGGAGCACAGTAGGCCTATAGACGGCTCTCGGCCGGCTTAGGCCTAAATTCTCAGGTCCATTTGATATGTGGAGGGTTTAAGCATGTGCCTTTCTATAGTTATTTGTTTATTCTTGAATTTTTTCGCCATTAAATTTTTTTGTTCGTGTGTTTAGGCAAACATTTTAATAATTAGACCTATTACTGGTTATATATTCCTTCGGAAATTAATAATTTTGTAATAGGCATCATGAATGCTTAGATACAAAAATAGTTGATGTTATAATAGTATCATCGTAAGTTATAATTTAATATTGATATCAATTGTATATATGTATATAAACACATTTGCATTTATATATATATATATATATATATATTATATATATATATATATATATATATATATATATATATACACGTGTGTGTGTGTGTGTGTGTGTGTGTGTGTGATTATGTGTGTACATACGTATACACATCTATATACAGTATATAGGCCTATATATCGATGCATACATACACAAACATTATATATATATATATATATATATATATATATATATATATATATATATAATATATATATATATATATATATATATATATATATTTATATATATATATGTGTGTGTGTGTGTGTGTGTGTGTACACAACTGCACGTAAAAAAATCCAACCAATATTTCTCCAACTTCAATTACCCTGGATCTCATCACTAAATCGGTCGTACCCAGAAAGGCAAAGACGATATGAAAATCGGATGTCATGATACTGACAGAGCATTAAACAACATGAGCACTGAGAGTAATTTTATAAGTACGAAGAGTACGCGGACTCTCTCTCTCTCTCTCTCTCTCTCTCTCTCTCTCTCTCTCTCTCTCTCTCTCTCTCTTTCCTTAGTACTAGTTTGTTTTTAATCTTTGATTGTACAAAATTGTAGGCTCATCTTTTTGTAGCCTCTCTCTCTCTCTCTCTCTCTCTCTCTCTCTCTCTCTCTCTCTCTCTCTCTCTCTCTCTCTCTCTCTCCTTAGTACTAGTTTGTTCATAATCTTTGATTGTACAAAATTGTAGGCTCACCTTTTTGTAGCCTATCTCTCTCTCTCTCTCTCTCTCTCTCTCTCTCTCTCTCTCTCTCTCTCTCTCTCTCTCTCTCTCCTTAGTACTAGTTTGCTTATAATCTTTGATTGTACAAAATTGTAGGCTCACCTTTTTGTAGCATCTCTCTCTCTCTCTCTCTCTCTCTCTCTCTCTCTCTCTCTCTCTCTCGTCTTAATCAGCTATATTTAATCCCCTTATGACGATCAATTGCAATTAATAAAAGTAAAATATGAAAAGCTGAATTTAAAAAGAAAAAAAACTCTTTGAGAGAAGTTACGTAAGCAGCCAGACTATCCTGGGTCAACCACGTGCGTCCCCGAACATCGGGTCGATGAACTCACCCCCCTCTGTGATATAAATAACCCTCTATTGAACAAATGAACAAATTAATTTCACGTAATATCACACATATAACCGTAAATGAACATAACCTCATCTGCTAGAGGGAAAAACAGACCATTACTTTCGTAAATTTAAAGAAATCTCGCTTTTCCTCCATTTGCTTGCAAACTCCCCCCCAAGACCCACCTTCTCTCAACCCCCACAAGCTTCTCCTACCGATCATGCCATGGGAAGTATTCCTGGCATTACCGAAAGCACTTGACATCGTGCATGAAGACCAACAGAGGTCCATAAAACGAGTAGTTATGGTGAAGATGGTTCGAAAAAGGGGGGGAGGGGGAGAAGAAGGGGGTCCCATGCTGGAAGGTCCCATACGAGACCCGGTATTGGGGAAGGGGGGGGGGGCGTTAAGGCATGGAGAAATAAAGATGGGGGGTCAATGAAGAGGGAGCAGTGAGAGACGGTGGGTGGAAGAGGAAGAGAGATAGGGAGAGAGAGAGTGTGAGTGAGAGGAGTGAGTGAATGGGAGAGAGGGGGAGGGTCAACAGAGACCCAATAAGCTCCGCCCACTATTTGGGGAGAAAGAGAGAGAACTTGGGGGGGGGGGGAGGAGAAGTGAGGGGACAAATCCAAAAAAAACTTTTATCCCTACTAATGAAGAAATGAAAATTGATATATTAAAGACGATTTTCCAAAGGATCATAAATTAGTCATAAATCATAAATTTATAATTTGTCTTAAAATACAAAATCTATTATTCTAGAAATACAACTTTAACAGAACGTAATGAATAAATTAATTCATTAGTATAAACATGTGGTTAAATATAATTACTAAAGCCCTTTTATTATTACTTGCTAAGCTACAAGGCGAGTTGGAAAAGCAGGATGGTGCTATAAGCCCGAGGGCTCCAACAGGGAAAATAGTCCAGTGAGGAAAGGAAACAAGGAAAAACTACAAGAAAGGAAATTAACATTTAAAATGAAATATTTTGAAAACAGTAATAACATTAAGATAAATTTTTCATATATAAACTATAAATACTTTCAAAATCATGAAGATAAATAAGATAGAATAGTGTCCCCGAATGTACCCTCAAGCAAGAGAACTCTACCCCATGAAAGTGAAAGACCATGGTACAGAGGCTATGACACTATACAAGACCAGAGAGAGAGAGAGAGAGAGA
Organism: Palaemon carinicauda; assembly: GCF_036898095.1. Classification (NCBI taxonomy): domain Eukaryota; kingdom Metazoa; phylum Arthropoda; class Malacostraca; order Decapoda; family Palaemonidae; genus Palaemon; species Palaemon carinicauda. Next base: position 46,407,975 of record NC_090751.1, read on the forward strand.
GAGAGAGAGAGAGAGAGAGAGAGAGAGAGAGAGAGAGAGAGAGTGTGTATTACACCTAAAACATAATAATTCTATTATTAAAGTTGGCAGCGCTTAAGGAATTCCGTGATGTATAATTTCAAGGATTTCAAATTCGTACTCAATTTTCAAAACATACTTTATACTTCAAAATAATGCAAAGATATTCTGTAATTTTGTACTATAATACAACGATAAATACAGCCATATTTGCAAGCATGGTGTGATTTAATTCAAAATTATTTAAATATTTTGTATAATTTCAAGGATTTCAAATTCGTACTCGATTTTCTAAACATATCTTATACTTCAAAATAATGCAAAGATATTCTGTAATTCTGTACTATGATACAAAGATAGAAACAGCCACATTTGGTGTGATTTAATTCAAAATGATTTAAATATTTGAATAGTTCAAATATAATTCCAGTTTCAACAAGATTGAAAATGATTAGTCATACATTTTACAAGAACCAATATACTGGTGAGCAGCTACTCACCAAAGGTCTTATTCGGCATCGCTTCTATCCTACAAATATTTGAACTATTTTGTTTTAATATGTTACTTTTTAGATTTTCTTCCTCACCGTTATCCCTACATTAAGGGGTCGGTTGCCTGATGCAGCCTCTCCAATGCCTTCTATCAAAGGTATCCTCTTCCGTCAAACCTTTCTTCCAAGAGAGAGAGAGAGAGAGAGAGAGAGAGAGAGAGAGAGAGAGAGATTCAGATTTTGAACCTTATAAAATGTTAAATATTGTAAGTTAAATCCACAATGAGAGAGAGAGAGAGAGAGAGAGAGAGAGAGAGAGAGAGAGAGAGAGAGAGAGAGTCGAAAACAATACTAGAACAGCTTGCAAAGGCAATTTCCCTGCAATATTACCATTCACATACGTGTTGAAAAGAACTGAAGTACATCACGTAGCTTTCAATAACTCCACTCAGTCACCTTCCATTAATTTTTAAACTACAGGGGCACTCAGTAGAGCGCAGACCTCTGCCAAGGCAACTTATTTCTTAACCTTGACCTTTAACTTTAACATGTATCAATTAGCGTGGATTTTCTTGCACCCAAACAAGAACTAAATTTGAAGTCTGTGACAACGATGTCTAAACTTATGGCTGATTACGTGAATTGTACATTTTGCTTGACCTTGACCTTTGACCTCAAAGGCCATAGTAATTACCAAGAAATTTTCAAACTACAGGGGCACTCAGTAGAGCGTGGACCTCCGTCGCGGGAGCTTATTTCTTGACCTTGACTTTGACCTTTGACCTTAACATTTATTAAATGCCGTGGATTTTCATCTAATCAAATATGAACTAAGTTTGAAGTCTCTGTGCCAACGATGGCCAAACTTATGGCTGATTACGTGAATTGGACATTTTCCTTGACCGAGACCTTTGACCTTGACCTTCCAAAATTTAATAATTTCCAGCTTTTTACATATCAGTTAATCTAAGCAAGTTTCATTACTCTGCGATTAAAATCATGTCCAGGAAGCTGTTCACAAACAAACGCACAAACAGGGGGGTAAAACATAACCTGCTTCCAATTTCGTTGGCAGAGGTAACAAGTCATCTGACCAATAGCAGACCAATAAGGGGCTCCCTTATATAAGCAAAAGGATTTCGTGCAAAATATTGATGAATTTAGATAATAAAGGCATGATAGTTTTTTTTATATAATTCAATTATATAACTGGGGAGGGTGGGCTGTGGCACCCTAGCCGTACCAACCAAACTTAGCTGAACCCATTGTCAGGCTGGGAGGAGCGAGGAGAAAAGTCCCCCCAAACTTGGGGAAAGTGACATGGTTGATAGACAGATAAATATGACTATCCAATGCATTCAGGTCTTCCTGGACAGTTCCATCCTGTTCGTAATACTAAATTTGCAGTTAATTAAAATAGTCAGGTCTTCTCCATCATAACGCTCAATACTACCCCTATTCAAGAAGTTTTATTCCAGCTATGACTAGGTTATGGAATGAGCTTCCTAATCAGGGTGTTGAATCGGCGGAACTACAAAAGTTCAAACTTGCAACGAATGCTTTTATGTTCAACAGGCTGATATAGGTCTTTCTTTATAATTTATTTATGTTGTTAGTTCTTAAAATATTTTCAAATTGTTCATTATTTCTCTTGCAGTTTATATATTTCCTTGTTTCCTTTCCTCACTGGGCTATTTTTCCCTGTTGGAACCCTCGGGTTTATAGTATCTTGCTTTTCCAACTAGGGTTGTAGCATAGTTAAGAATAATGATAATAATAATAATAATAATAATCCGCAAATTGAAAAGAAAAAAAAGAGCTAATAAAAATAAGAAAGTATTTATTTATAAACTTACTGGCAAATCACAAATACACCAGATGATAAATAATAGAAACAAGCAAATCAACAAATAGTTATCAATTAACGTCTAGTGATTAAATAGAATCTCATATATGCCAATTAATTAAGCAAACCCTGATTGAAAGTCACCCGACTTAAGCTGGAATCACACTAAGCTTTTATTTCACCAGTCTCGAGCCGTTGCTGCCGAAAATTGGAAAACCGGGAGCATTTTGCTTGAGATATTGGCTTTCCGATTAGACGGGAAGCATCAAGCACAAACCACGAGCATGACTTCTGATGTAAACAAACAAGATGGCCGCTTCTGATAGGATGTGCTCTTGTTTGGGAATCTTGGGTTCAACAAGCCTCAAGAGATAATAAAAATCTGCTTTGTTCATCCTACGGTAGTCGTAGAATTCTTCAATTCACGTAACATTCCGAGAATACATATTACTTTAACAGTTAGAACATTTCTGGCCGCCATGATGATGTCAGCTGATCGGTTTTGTTTACATTTTTTCCCTATTTGCTGCTCAAACTGCGAGATCGTAGTGTGAACTTTCGCTCGCGAGCATCATCTGGAGTTGGCGAAAACCCAGAGCAAGAAATTACTGGTGTGATTCGAGCATAACACTTGTGATCGTGACATCCAACGTAGGTGTATGGCAAGGTCAATATATATGAGGTCTGGTCAAGCACCTACCCGCGGTCAAGAGCTGACGTCATCTGGCGACATCTTCGGTACGTGCCGCCATTAACCTACATGGGAATGAAATAATTATCTCTCTGTTTTCCTCTCCTGTGTCATTAAATGATATTATTTCGTACAGATTTGGGTTTCTCGGCTTTCGTAGATGATGTTTCTTTCACCTGGTCTAGAAAAACACGGATTAGCATGTCTCTGACAGACCTAAAGGTAATCAGTAGTTCATACAAAATTCTAAATTCCATACCCAGACCCGCTTTTCCAATCCTCCAAGGGAAATATTTTTTTCTTTTTTTTTCATCTGTATCGGCATCTAATGGCTTCACAAGTAGGTGTGAAGGCGTGAAGTTCTTTGACAGATAATCAGAAAACCTTAAGGGCATTACAGGTAAAGACAAATATATAGAACTTGATATAAATATAGATATCTATTCGTTAATATTCTTCGCGCGCAGTTAATTACGGAATCGTCTCGTTGGCCGCGTGTATGACTCATTTATTAGATGTCATACATTATGCATACTGCATAACTTTCGTTCAGGAGTAAAACCTGACTGGAATGTTAACCGAGGCCCTTTACGTCAATAGGCGTAGGAGGAGAGGATGATGATGATGATGAGAATGATCATTTCCCTATTATTTTTACTCATGGCAATCATCACTATATAATACAATACAAGTATATAGCTTTAATGATGTCATGAATAGGCGATATGAAGGGAATAATGTGATTGATATACCTGAAGCTGAGGAGGAACCTTGATGTCTCCTTGATTGAATTCAGTGTGTTTGAAGTCGAAGCTATTCCAAATAAACTGAAGAGATGGAAAGCCCCGGGAAACGATGGAATAACTGCTCAATACTACACAGTATTCTAGTAGTTTTATTCCAGCTGTTACCAAGTTGTGGAATGATCTTCCTAATCGGGTAGTTGAATCAGTAGAACTTCAAAAGTTCAAAGTTGGAGCAAATGTTTTCATGTTGACCAGGCTGACATGAGTCTTTTTATAGTTTATATATGACATATCTGTTTTTGACGTTGTTAATAGTTTATATAGGACATATCTGTTTTTGACGTTGTTAATAGTTTATATAGGACATATCTGTTTTGACGTTGTTACTGGTTTTGGAATCATTTATTGTTAATTTGTTCTCATCATTTATTTATTTCCTTATTTCCTTTCCTCCCTGAGCTATTTTTTCCTATTGGAGCCCTTGGGCTTATAGGATCTCGCTTTTCCAACTAGGGTTGTAGCTTGGCTATTAATAATAATAATAACTGCTGAGAAGATATTGGCCGAAAATTAAATGACTCTCAGAATACTTACAAGATTCTTTAGCAGAATGTGGCATGAAGAGAAAAGGCCTGGTGAATGAGAGCAAGGAGTATTGGTGAAAATGCAAAAAAAAAAAAAAAAAAAAAAGGGAGATCTGACTGATTGCAATAATTACAGAGGCATCACACTTACGTCAGTTGTCATGAAAATATACAGTACGCTCATTCTAAAGAGACTAGAGAGAAAGATTGATGAAAAGCTGAGAGATGAACAAGCAGGATTTAGGAAAGGTAGAAGTTGTACTGACCACATTTTCATTTTAAGACATGTGGTACACCAATGTGTAGAATATAGAAATCCACTTTTGATGGCATCTGTGGACTATGGAAAAGCCTTTGATGGTGTGAACCGGCCAATTTTGTGGAGAGTCTTGTATTATTATGGAGTTCCTCTTAAATGTGTGAATTGCATTAAGTCTGTTCATGGGCATAGCAAGTGCAAAATCAATGTTAGTGGAGTCATATGAAATGAACTTCAAGTGAACAGTGAAGTACTCCAAGGGAATGTGTTGTCACCTATGTTGTCTATCCTCTTCATGGATTTTGTAATGCGTTCCTCTTAAATATCTGAATTGCATTAAGTCTGTTCATGAGCATAGCAAGTGCAAAATCAATGTTAGTGGAGTCCTATGAAATGAATTTCAAGTGAACAGTGAAGTACTCCACGGGAATGTGTTGTCACCTATGTTGTTTATCTTCCTCATCGATTTTGTAATGCTTAGAACAGTTGGGGATGGTGGAGAAGGATTGAACTAGATTGGTGATAGGATATTAGCAGACCTAGAGTATGCTCATGATGCTGTTCTTATTAACAGAACACCGCAGGACTTGCAAAGCTTGCTTACCAGAATGCATGACATATCCCATGAGGTTGGGCTCAAGATAAATAGAAGAAAGACAGAGATGATTAGAACGGAATATGCAATGAAAGATGAAATATTATTGGAAAGAGAAAGGATTAGTGAATTAGAAGCATTTAAATATTTTGGAACTGTGATCTCTAATACAGGATTTTTAGAATTTGAGTTTAATGAAAGACTGAAACAAGCAAATCAGACAATGGCTATGTTAAGTAAAGTTTGGAAATCAAATCGCTTGAAATTAACTTAGTGAAATCGGCGTGGACATGAGTCGTGGTATGACAATGAAACAATATCCAACTGATTTTGTAGATTTCAGAACAAAGCCCTCAGAAGAATATTGGGAGTGAAATGGCAGGACAGGATTAAAAAAGAAACTAAAAGAGAGATTACTCGAGTGCCATATGTGGATGAGATCATGGTGAGGGGTAGATGGAGATAGTTTAGGCATGCTCTTTGCACTACCCAAGTGAAATTAGTTCACCAGACTTTCGACTGGGCTCCACAAGGTACTAGAAGAGTTGGAAGAGCCAGGCCTACGTGGCTGAGGACTATCAAGCGTGAAGTGGGAGATAAATGGAGAAGTACTGAATTAAAAGCTCAAGATAGAGACGACTGGTGAAATCTAACCGAGGCCCTTTGCGTCAATAGCGTAGTAGGAGATGATATATTGTGTGTGTGTATATATATATATATATATATATATATATATATATATAAACACACACACACATATATATATATATATACACACACACACACACATATATATATATATATATATATATATATATATATATATATATATATATATATACACACACACACACACACACACACACATATATATATATATATATATATATATATATATATATATAAATATATATATATCTTTTCGGTCAGGCTCAGCTCTCCCCATCCCTCAGGTTGGGGAAAAAGGGAATAGTCATACCCTGGTAATAGGAGGTTGCTCGTACGTGTGTGTGCATATCTATCTCAATGTCTAGCCGTCATTTTTGACGGATCGTGTACACTAGTACATTAGTATTGCCATAAAATTCCACCATTTTTCTTTATCAAGTTATTTGTTTATTTCTTATTTACTTGAAGCCTGTTTTAAATCCAAAGCAGATGTTATAAATAGGAAATAGAACATAAGGTCAACCTTTAGTCAATTCTTTTAAGTGAGGCAAATTTGCACCGACTCGCAAGGGTGCCATTTTAGCTCGGAAAAGTTTCCTGCTATCTGATTGGTTAGAATTATCATGTCCAACTAATCAGCGATCAGGAAGCTTTTCCGAGCTAAAAGGCCACTACCCCTGCGAGTCGGTGCAAATCTGCCTCACAAAAAAAAAGAAAAAAAAAAAAAAATTGATTGAGTATATCAACCTCATCTCCCAGATATTAATAATTAAAACTAGATTCCCAATTTTCTTGTCCATTCAAAATAACCTGTTTCTTGTTTTCCAGTCCACTGGCTGCGACAGGAAAAAGGTAACTTGGATTGTACACCGTATCGTATATAGTGGTTTTCCAATAGACAGTTCCTCGAAATAAAATATCAGCTGGTGACCTTCTTCTCTCTCTCTCTCTCTCTCTCTCTCTCTCTCTCTCTCTCTCTCTCTCTCTCTCTCTCTCTCCGATAAATTCGAATCAATAAATTATGGAAACAGAGAAGGAATGGTGTATGCATACAAGGGACCTAATAACGAGACAATCACAAACAAGGAAGCAATTAAAGACCTTGGTGTAATGCTAAATAGGAATATGTTATGCAACGACCAAATAGCAACACTGTTGGCTAAATGTAAAGCAAAAATTGAAATGTTATTCAGACACTTTAAAACAAGAAAAGCTGAACACATGATTATGCTTTACAAAACTTATGTACGTAGTACACTCGAGTACTGCAATGTGATATGGTACCCACACTACCAAAAGGATATTGCGCAAATAGAGAGGGTACAAAGGTCCTATACTGCTAGAATAGAAGAAGTTAAGGACCTTGACTACTGGGAAAGACTGAATTTTTTCCAACTATACAGTCTAGAAAGGAGAAGAAAACGCTACATGATAATACAAGCATGGAAGCAAATAGAAGGAAATACTGAAAACATCATGGAGCTAAACATATCAGAAAGAGCAAGCCGAGGTAGATTAATAGTGCCCAAACTATACCAGGAAAACTAAGGAAGGCACACAGGACATTAATCCACTACGCACCAGCATCGATAATGCATCGACTATTTAATGCGCTGCCAGCTCATCTAAGAAACATATCAGGAGTGGGCGTAGATGTGTTTAAGAATAAACTCGATAAATAACTAAGATGCATCCCAGACCATCCAGAATGGAAGATGCAAAATACACTGGAAGATGCATTAGCAACTCTCTGGTGGATATACGAGGTGCCTCAAACTGAGGGACCTGGGGGAACCCAAACATAGAATAAGGCAATAAGGTAAGGCTCTCTCTCTCTCTCTCTCCTCCTCTCTCTCTCTCCTCTCTCTCTCTCTCTCTCTCTCTCTCTCTTCAAAATTCTTAAAAAAGGAATAACAAATGTCGATTATAACATTCTATTCACGCTGTAGCACAAATCAGCCCAGAGTTAACGGATACAAAATGGAATTGAAAAGATACAACACTTCTGTGTGGTAATTTCTTTACATAAACAATAGCAAATATACTAAACAGACTTCCAGTGAATGTAGTAGACAGTAACACGATAAAAGAGTTCAAGAATAAGTTAGACAAGATCATACGAACTCTCTAAATGCTTAAAATAAATTGCTCTACCATAGAGCAAATGGAGTCTCCACAGATGGACTAAAAAGTCTCTGAAACATCTCTCTCTCTCTCTCTCTCTCTCTCTCTCTCTCTCTCATTAGCGACAGCTTCGTAAATTGTCTGTAAGTCAGTATGTAGTTAAATCTCTCTATCTCTCTCTCTCTCTCTCTCATTAGCGACAGCTTCATAAAATGTCCATAAGTCAGTATGTAGTTAAATCTCTCTCTCTCTCACTCTCTCTCTCTCTCTCTCTCTCTCTCTCTCTCTCTCTCTCTCTCTCTCTCTCCGATTGGAAAGACAACGGTGTTGCTGAAGCAGCATAATGTAGATAAATAAGCTATAACAACGACAACAATACAGGACAAGGGCCTCAGACATATCCCTATTCATGTCTGGGATTCGGCCAATTTTCATCACCACGCTGGCCACTGCTGATTAGTGATAGTGAGAGACTTGCATCTGATCGCTCACAGCAAACCAACCTAGTATGGGTGGGTCTGACTAGTACAGCTTTGCTGATCACCCTGATACTCAAATTCTCTCATCATGTTAACGTATTTAAAGTATTTCCACTCAGAAATGGATATATATATATAAATAAAGAGAGAGAGAGAGAGAGAGAGAGAGAGAGAGAGAGAGAGAGAGAGAGAGAGAGAGAGAGAGAGAGAGAGCTTACATTATGATTAAA
>NC_090751.1:46421706-46424382 GCF_036898095.1 Palaemon carinicauda
ATTATTATCATTATTATTATTATTATTATTACTATTATTATTATTATCATTATCATTATTATTATTATTACTATTTTTATTATATTATTATTATCTTTATCATTATTTTATATTATTATAACTATTATTATTATTATCATTATTATCATTATCAATTATCATTATTACTATTATTATTATCATTATTATTATTACCCTCCGCCAGGAGGTTATGTTTTCGGTTCGGTTTGTTTGTTTGTTTTTTTCTTTCTCTGTTTGTCTGTCTGTCTGTGGACAACGTAGAGGCCACATTTCTACAACGGAATCACTTCAAACTTGCCAAGTAGTTCCCCAATGTGTATGGAAGAAACTGATTAAATTTTGGTCAAGGTCACCCCAAGGTCAAGGTCACAGGGGTCACTGGTGTCACTATGACATAAGTGGCCAATATCAAGAGACAGAAATAAAGCACTGACTTTTGCATAAGCCAACAGGGAAGTCCTAGTCCAGGCGCAACCCATGGGTGATGTTCAAATTTATAAAGGTCAAAGGTCAAGGTCATATTGGTGCATTATATCAATGTCATATTAAGTATCAGTGGCAAATGAACAAAGATCACTTGAAGGTCAAAAGTCAAGCAGGTCACTTGAAGGTCAAGGTCACGTGAAGGTCAAGGTCACGTGAAGGTCAAGGTCACCTGAAGGTCAAGGTCACGTGAAGTCAAGTACATTTGAAGATCAAGGTCACTTGAAGCCAAGGTCATGTGAAGGTCAAGGTCACGTGAAGGTCAAGGTCACTTGAAGGTCACGGTGAAGGTCAAGGTCATGTGAAGGTCGAAGTCACATCAATTCATGATTCTAGGACATATGGCGCTCTAGGTCACCTTGGCGGAGGTATGTCCTCTACGAGGACCATGTCCGCGTTCAGGACTTGCTCACTTGTTATTATTATTATTATTATCATTATTATTATTATAATTTTTTATTATTATTATTAGCTAAGCCTACAACCCTAGTTGGAAAAGCAAGATTGCTACAAGCCCAAGAGCTCAAACAGGGAAAAATAGCCAAGTGAGGAAAGGAAATAAGGAAATAGATAGACGATATGAGAAGTAAATGAACCATTAAAATTAGATATCTTAAAAAAACATTAACAACATTAAAACAGATATTTCATATGTAAAGTATAAAAAGACTTGCTTAACAACAACAACAACAACAACAGCCACAACTATTACTACTATTTGCAGTTGATTCTAATAGTCCAGGCCTTCTCCATCATGATGCTCAATACTACACAGTATTCTAGAAGTTTTATTCCAGCTGTAACAGGTTGTGGAATGATCTTCCTAATCGGGTTGTTGAATCGGTGGAACTTCAAAAGTTCAAAGTTGCAGCAAATGTTCTACAGTTGAAAAGGCTGACATAAGTCTTTTTATAGTTTATATGTGAAAGATCTATTTGAGTGCTGTTATTGTTCTTGAAATATTTTATTTTAATTGTTCATTACTCGTTAAATAGTTTTATATATTTCCTTATTTCCTTTCCAAGCAGGGCTATTTTTCCCTGTTGGAGCCCTTTGGCTTATAGCATCCTGCTTTTCCAACTAGGATTGTGGCTTGGCTAGTAATGATAATAATATTATCAATGATACCGATAATATCGTAATAGTCTGATAGTGTTTGCAAGTGGAGAAAGTAAAGTAATAAGGGTAAATTGAAACCAGTAAATTGTAGCCAGTGATTCTAGCCTGAAAGCCTTGTAAATGTTATAAAGTCTCTCTTAGAAAATATCTGGGAGTGATTTCAGCCTTCTGGAAGCGTTCTAAACGTTTTAGTGGCAGTGCAGTATGTCTACAATGTTTAGAACGCTTCCAGAAGGCTAAATTCACTCCAAGGTATTTGCTTAGTGTCTCTATAACGTTTACAACGCATCTAGAAGGCTATGATATTATTAGTATTATTATTATTATCAATATTATTATTAATATTATTATTATTACTTGCTAAGCTACAACCCTAGTTGGAAAAGCACTCTTAAGATATTTGCTTAAAGATCTCTATAACGTTTACAACGCATCTAGAAGGCTATAATATTATTATTATTATTAATATCATTATTATTACTTGTTAAGCTACAACCCTAGTTGGAAAAGCAGAATGCTATAAGCCCAGGGGAGTTGGAAAAGCAGAATGCTATAATCCCAGGGGGCCCCAACAAGGAAAATAGCCCAGTGAGGAAAGGAAACAAGGAAAAATAAAACATTTTAAGAACAGTAACAACGTTAAAATAAACATTTCCTATATAAACTATTAAAACTTTAACAAAACGAGAAGAGAAATTAGAGAAAATAGTGTGCCCGAGTGTACCCTTAAGCAAGAGGCAATGTAAAGGCTGGGGCAACTAAAGTAGTTGATCCGTAGGAGTGACTATAAAGGATGGTGGTCAAAGGAGAGAAAAGGCGAGCCAAGACTAACAGCAAGAAAGGCAGTAGGATTCATGCAAAATATGGATAAGAAAATTGACTTAGTGGGAATATATGACGATATTGATGAACCAACTCCCCATTATGAAAATAAGTTGTGCATGTTTTCGTGGAAAATGTATAATAGGTACATTGTTGAACAAACTCCCCTTTATGAGAATGATTTGTGAATGTTATTTTCATGGAATATGTACATTGGTGACACTGTTGAAC
>NC_090751.1:46424882-46507382 GCF_036898095.1 Palaemon carinicauda
GATAAGCTGGGTTCAGTTCCCCTAGAGGAGGTAGAATTCTGGCCCAGCAAGGCATCATATCCGGACTGCTATGTCCGGCTGAGGAAAAGAACCAGCTTCAAGGGAGGAGACAGAGCCGAAGGAGGTCATTGTTATGGACCACGCTAAGGCTCAAGCCCTACTTTCATCCTCGATGAAAGAGAGGGGCTTCTCGAATTCGAAGGTAGCTGCATTGAGCAAGAAGCTCCCTTCGTTTGTGTCCTCTCCTGATAGAGCCTCCCCTTTTTACAGAAAGGGTTTACGGCTGTCCTAAAGGCAGTCGAGGCCGGCAAGCCTTGCCCCTCCCTGGAGGAGTGTAAACCCTTGTCGCTGGCTCTACCTATGGACCACAAAGACTGGAAGGATGTCCATCTAACATTCTCAGTGGGAAAGTTGGAGGCTGATATTGCCGGACGGCAATTCGGCGAGGACCTCCCCAAGCTGTCCGAATCTCTTTTACGAAGAGAGTTCGAGACAAAAGAAAGACTGGCTGCCTCAATGTCTCATCAGACTACTCTCGAGACGATGGCAAGTGACCCAAGGTCCATGAAATGTTCATGGTAGTGGCTAAGTCTCACTTAGCCACAGTGACGAAGGACCTTTATAACTTCGTCAAGGCAAGGAGAGCTTGCAGGGAGTTCGTGTTCACCGGGGCTTCGGTGAGACACGAGCCAAGGAAGTTAATCTCCTCCAACATTTGGGGAAAAGACCTTTTCCCTACCGATGTGGTCAAAGAGGTTGTTGATAAGGCCGCCGTGGAGAATAGAAATCTTCTCCAGAAGTGGGGCCTGGCTATCAAAAGAAAATCTTCCCCGGATGAGGGTCCTCAACCAAAGAGGAAGAATATGAAGACTAGGCTACCATCTCGGCCAGCCAAGCCTTATAGACAGCAACAGCAACTGCAATTGCCTTTGCCTCCAGTGCCCCAGTTGGTGGCACAAACCCCGACTGCCTTTCAGTGGGTACCCCAGGCGGGTGCCAGGTCAGTCAACCACATTCGCCCCAACGTTCGAAGGGACAGTCTTCTTCCTTTCGTGCAAAACCTAGAGGAGCAGCCAGAGGCTCGTCTAGGCGCCCCTCAAGGGGAAGGGGATTCAGAGGTGGTCGTGGTCAGGGAGGCAAGACCTCAGGACGGCAGTCCAAGTGAAATGATACCGGTAGGAGGGAGACTGATGAAATTTTGGGATCGCTGGACCTTTCGATCCCTGGGCCCAAAGCCTACTCAAGAATGGACTGGGTTGGAGCTGGTACAGCACTCCACCCCCATGCCTTCGGTTTTTTCCAACACTCCACCCCCATTTTTGGAGGAGTACGTTCAAGAACTGTTGGAGAAAAATGTGATCCGAAAGGTGAAGTCCATCAAATTCCAAGGGAGGCTGTTTTGTGTTCCCAAGAAAGACTCGGAAAAGCTCAGAGTCATTCTGGACTTGTCACCACTCAACAAGTTCATAGTGAATTGCAAATTCAAGATGCTAACACTGCAACACATAAGGACCTTACTGCCCAAGAGGGCATACTCAGTCTCTATAGACTTGTCAGACGCCTATTGGCACATTCCAATCAGCCGTCGACTCTCCCCCTACCTAGGATTCAGGCTACAACGAAAACTGTACGCCTTCAGAGCCATGCCATTCGGGGCTAAACATAGCCCCAAGGATTTTCACGAAGCTTGCGAGCGCAGCTCTCAAACAATTACGCCCTAAAGGGAATTCAGGTAGTAGCCTACCTGGACGACTGGCTGGTGTGGGCAGCATCCGAGACCGAATGCTTGCAAGCTTCCAGTCAGGTGATCCAGTTCCTAGAGTACCTAGGCTTCAAGATCAACAAGAAAAAGTCTCGACTTTCTCCATCCCAAAAGTTCCAGTGGCTGGGAATCCACTGGGACCTTTTGTCACACAGTTTCTCCATCCCAATGAAGAAAAGGAAGGAGATAGCGGGCTCTGTCAAGAGACTTCTAGATTCCAAAAGGATATCAAGACGCGAACAGGAGAGGGTACTAGGCTCTCTCCAGTTTGCTTCAGTGACAGACCCAGTGCTAAGAGCACAGCTAAAGGATGCAACCGGAGTTTGGAGAAGGTATGCATCAAACGCGCGAAGAGACCTGAGAAGACCAGTGCCGCCTCGGCTACGTACTCTTCTCAGACCTTGGTCCCAAGCCAGACATCTAAAGAAGTCTGTTCTTCTTCAGCCACCTCCCCCGTCGTTGACGATTCACTCAGACCGCCTCAAAGGAGGGATGGGGAGGTCACTCTCATCGGAAAAAAAGTCCAGGGGACTTGGTCCAAGCTATTCAGGACCTTTCATATAAACTTTCTAGAAGCTATGGCAGTGCTCCTTACCTTAAAGAAAGTCTCCCCGCGTCACTCGATCCACATAAGATTGGTGACAGACAGCGAGGTGGTTGTGAGATGCTTGAATCGACAAGGGTCGAGGTCACCACCTCTCAACCAAGTGATGTTAGCCATTTTCCGATTGGCGGAAAAGAAGAAGTGGTACCTGTCGGCAGTTCACCTTCAAGGAGTCCGCAATGTGACAGCGGACGCTCTATCCAGGTTCACACCGATAGAGTCGGAATGGTCCTTAGACGCAGGATCATTTTCCTTCATTCTGAATCAAGTCCCAGAACTGCAAATAGACCTCTTTGCGACGAAAGACAACAAGAAGTTGCCCCTGTACGTGTCCCCGTACGAGGACCCCTTAGCGGAAGCAGTGGACGCAATGTCCCTCGACTGGAACAGATGGTCCAGGATTTATCTGTTCCCTCCTCACAACCTTCTGTTGAGGGTCCTCAACAAACTGAGATCCTTCAAGGGGGGTAGCGGCAATAGTGGCCCACAAGTGGGCGAACAGCATGTGGTTCCCCTTGGCGTTGGAACTACAGATGAAGTTCGTGCCGCTACCACATCCAGTTCTGACCCAGCGAGTCCAGAAGTCGACTGTCTGCGCTTCATTACAGAAAACCCAGACCCTGCAGCTCATGATTTTCTCGCCCTAGCGGTGAGAAAGCGCTTCGGGATTTCGAAAGCCAGCATAGACTTCCTAGAGGAATACAAGTGCAAATCGACTAGAAGGCAATATGAGTCATCTTGGAGAAAATGGGTGGCCTTTGTAAAGGCAAAGAATCCGCAGGAGATCTCAACAGATTTCTGCTTATCTTTCTTCATCCATCTCCATGGCCAAGGATTGGCAGCTAACACGATTTCAGTGTGTAAATCGGCTTTGATGAGACCCATTTTATTTGCCTTCCAGATCGACCTAGGTAACGAGATCTTTAATAAAGTTCCGAAAGCCTGCGCTAGGCTCAGACCTTCAGCACCTCCAAAGCCCATCTCATGGTCTTTAGACAAAGTTCTTCATTTCGCCTCCTTGTTGAGCAATGAAGAATGTGCGTTAAAGGATTTGACGCAAAAAGTTATTTTCCTATTTGCACTCGCGTCCGGGGCCAGGGTTAGTGAGATCGTAGCCCTCTCGAGAGAGGCAGGTCGTGTTCAGTTCCTGGATGGGGGGGAGCTGAACCTGTTTCCGGATCCTACGTTTCTCGCTAAGAATGAGTTACCCACCAACAGGTGGGGTCCCTGGAGAATCTGTCCTCTGAAAGAAGATGCATCTCTATGTCCAGTAGAATGCCTAAAGGTCTATCTTCGTAGAACTTCAGACTTCAAGGGTAGTCAACTATTCAGGGGAGAAACATCAGGCTCAAATTTATCTCTGAATCAACTCAGAGCGAAAATGACATATTTTATTCGCAGAGCGGATCCTGACAGTACACCCGCAGGTCACGATCCGAGGAAAGTTGCCTCATCCCTAAATTTCTTTAATTGTATGGATTTTGAACATCTCCGTTCATACACGGGCTGGAAGTCTTCCAGGGTGTTCTTTCGCCACTATGCGAAGCAAGTAGAGGAACTTAAGAGATCTGTGGTAGCAGTGGGTCGTGTAGTTAACCCTACTGTTTAACTCTGCGAGGAACAGTGGTCTTAATTGGGACGATTAAGCCCAGGGTGAGTGTGTAGGTACATACTGTACTACAAACTAAATGAGGGCACCAAGTGCCCATATAGACTGTTCCTTCCTTCAAAGGTGAACCTTGCATAAGTTCAGACATGTGTGCCAAGCGTTTCTAACGCTAATGTGATTGATTTGTAATACAGATTTTTTATGACTTGATACCTTGGTATCTCATTAAAGTGGTGTTTAATGGTTTTTCTTTCAGATAAACAAGTTCTGTTTACTATCATACTTATGCTTAAAGTTTTGGGTTACCCTCTTTTATATAAATATATATATTTGTTGTTAACCTGTCTGTTTATTATCTGTCAATAAACTTGTTCTTGAGAACCTTGCGTCTCTTTCACCTGTGTCAATTTATTGGTATAATTGAGCATTTTAATTCTATGTATCTTATCTGGGATAATTCTGATAGAATTGTTCTGTTTTGCAAGCTATGTTGCATTGGTTTATGTAAGTCCCCTAATGGGAGGACTCCGTCCCATAAAGGGACGAGGGCGGTTTTATTAGTTTCTTCCTATGCGGATATAAACCTTTGTCCAATACAAGTATTGTGCGGATGACTGGTCAATATATTGACGCAGTGGTTCTATACAAACTATGCTTTACTTAATATAGGGCGAGACCACTATATTAGCTTGCCTGGTATTCATACATAGATATATGTACTCTTCGAGACTTTCCAGAGTCTAGTAGGACTCTTCCCTGTAGGGGGCAGGAAGCTCTAACATAGTTTATAGTTAGTTGAAAAGATGTATAACGGTAACATCTTAGGTCTCTAGGTCTAGTCGACCGGGAATAAATATCTCCGGGGAGTACGGCACGTTCTGAGAATCCACAGATACAGTAATGCTCTGGTACACTTCCATCAGGACGACATGGCTTGAGCCCAAAAAACGGATTTTGAGCGAAGCGAAAAATCTATTTTTGGGTGAGATAGCCATGTCGTCCTGATGGACCCGCCCTTGCCTTTCTAAGAAAGGGCTGTAGGACCCCTCCCTACATACAGTATCTGTAGCACCTCGTGTACGCTACAAGGAATACAGATGGCGCCAGGATTGGCGCCAGGCACGCATACGAATCGGGGGATAGGGATGCCTTGGGAGCGGCTCCCCTTTTTCTTTCCCGAATTCGTATCTCGTCAATCTCCCTCCTACGAGACGAATCTCTATTCAGGTCGTAGATTGCCATGTGACGTGTCTAGAATACGTCCTCTGATATGTCGCGATATCCCTTTCACGAGGGATACTCGCTCCAGGAGTTAGAATTCTGGTACCTTAAGGTAAATTCTCTGGGAATATCGCCGTAGTTGTAATATACCCTAGGAAGCTACCCTATAGGAACTTCCATCAGGACGACATGGCTATCTCACCCAAAAATAGATTTTTCGCTTCGCTCAAAATCCGTTATATATATATAATATATATATATATATATATATATATATATATATATATATATATATATATGATATATATATATATATATATATATATATATATGTGTGTGTGTGTGTGTATACATATATATATATATATATATATATATATATATATATATATATATATATATATATATATATACATACATACATAGTTATCATAAGTAAGCTTGTTTAGGACGTTAAGTAGCACAATCTTGGAGATTATAACAACTTAGGTTATGTGTAGAGATAGTGATGTCTAAACTCACCCCTCCTAAATTAAAGTATGTAGTATTTATTATTAATATATTGACTTACTTTGAACAGCAAATCAAGGTATCTGGTCTAAAATCGATCTTTATTCCAAACACATGAAAATTCTGATTCATAAATTAGCGAAATCTTTTATCAGTTAAATTGGTAGGTAAGTTTGAACTAGACTATTATACCTTTGAAGAAGTTCTACAAAACTATTACCTTAGCGTGTAGAAGCATAGATTAACGACAAGCAGGGTTAAACATTTTTTTTTCTTTAAAAAAAGAAAAATATTTTATTTGATTTAAAGCGGATTTTTTTTATTTAAATTTTTTTTTCTATGATATTTATTTCCTGCTGCTGATTATTTGTATTAGTCTTATGAGGGATTTTATGGTATTAAACTTTATCAATGTAAAATGAAACCATAGTTTAATATACATCACTCAAGATGAGTTTTTCTCTTAAAAACCAAAATTCAGACTAATCGGAGTGGGCAAGTTATGGTACCGGTAACTAGTACATACACAAAAACAACCCAAATTGCAATCAAGCCAAATATAAATATACATCAATTTTAATATGCACTAAACAATAAGAAATGAAACTATAAATATATTAAGGGCATCTCCATGTGCGTACTGTACTAACAAAATTAAAATAGTTCCTATAAACGCTGTTAAAAAATCAAAACCTTTATAATTTGTACACTTGTTACAACTTCAATTTTTAAGAACATCAAGTTTACCGGAAATGTTATAGCTATTAATTATGGTTTTGTTTATTTGTTGCAATGATAGATAGTAACTAGTTTTGGAAGTTTTCTCTTTTCCAAGACAATTTCTGACCATATTTCATTTGAATTTAAATCTTGATTTTTTATTCTTATTTGAATCATTTGATTTAAATCAAACCAGCCCTGACGCCAACACAAATGTTACCTTCAATATATTTCAGTACTGTACATGATATACACATTTGACGTCAAGAGGAGACTACCCACAATATGATTTGGTGTGTCTGCTTGGTCGTTTTCGAGATATTTTCTTCCTTTAACCGCTAATTCTAATTTACTTACTTTGATGGCTGCTTTGCGGGTCCCATAGAGCAGGGTAACCACACACTCTACAGGACCTCCACTGTCGTTTTACCTTGTTCGTTCAGAGTATTTAACATTTCATATAATATATCGTTCATTTACTGTTAAATCGTCGCTGTCAAAAGACTCATGAAATAAGAAAGTCTTCAGTTTCCTCTTGAAAGCCATAATGTATTCAAACATTCGAATGTTAAGTGGGAGCTTATTATATAGTCTCGGGGCCGCATATTTAGAGGCTCTGGAGCCTAAAGTAACATATATCTAGGTTCCAACAGTTTTAAGCCATCTGTAACTATTCTCTTGTCGACACGATTTGTTGGCTGCGCAATGTGTAGCAATTCTTTTAAGTATTTTGGACGCCCGGTTCTGATAACTTGGTGGGTTATTGTACATATTTTAAATTCAATTCTCGCTTTAATCGGCAGCCAGTTTGAATCGATTAGTATAGGGGTGATACTTTCTCTAGGTGGGACACCTTTTATCAGTCTTGCTCCTCTGTTTATTATGTTTTGTAATTTAAGTTGCAATTTTGGTAAAATGTAGTAGAGTTGCAGTAGTCAATCCTGGTAATAACACAATCTATCACAAGTTTCTTTACAGAATTTTCGCCCAGGTACTTTTTTTATAAACGCAATATTTCTTAGATGATAACCAGCAGTTTTTATTACATTATTTATTTGGGTATTTAGAGACAGGTTACAGTCAGGAAATACACCTAGATGAACTTTACTAGATATCGTCACCGTCATTATTTTTATTCATTTGAATATCGCCTGTTTCTCAAGCTGTTTCTCTTGCCCACCACCATGAATTCAGTTTTGTTTTCATTTAATTTTAGTTGTTTAAATGTCATCCATTCTCTAACACTATCAAGGATTCTGTTTAGAGTTTCAGTAGTGTCATGTATATCATTTATGGAGAAGTAAAATTGTGTCATCTGCAAATAGTTTAAACTTCACGCCATGCCTTTGTAGCATTTTCGATAGACCAATAGTATAGATGCAGAATAAGATTGGGCAAGTACACTTCCCTGGGGTACCCCTCTTGTTTAAGGGTTCATATGATGAATAAGAGTTTCTAATTTGTACACAGTAATTTCTACCAACCAAGTAGTCTTTTAGGTATTCGAAGGCTTGATCTTCAACGCCGATGGACCGTAGATAATTTAGTAGCAGTTCATGCACCACTTTATCAAAAGCAGCACTGAGATCGAGCAGTATTAAGATACCACATTTATTTTCATCCATCATTTTTAGCAAATCATTTACAACAGAGCAGATGCCTGTCTCCGTAGAGTATAGTTTTCTGTAAGCAGATTGGTTGTCAGGCAAAGCTTTTATTACTTCTAAGTGGCTGACTAGTTGTTCAAGAATTACATATTCAAGCACTTTTTAGACAAAAGATAGATTTGAAATAGGTCTTTATGAGCTTAATTCCTGGTAGTTCAGTGCATTTTTCAGAACTGGTGTGACTATAGCCATTTTTTCAGATTTAGGAAACTTACATTCATCAATGCTTGCATTTGCTATTCTCATTATTATTTCGGCTAGACTAGAAAAGTCTCTCTCTCCAATTACTTCAGATATTGGCATAGGACCGATCGCGCAGTTTGTTTTCTTTGCTCTCTTGATAATTCTGGTGATGTCATCTTATGTTATGTTGTTAAATCGTATTAATTTTGTCTGTGTTCCTGGTGTATCATTAATCTGATGTTGAGTATTTACAGATGACCTGGTTATGTTTTCAATTTTGTTTTTAAAGAATACTAGAAAATTATTTGATAGTTCCTGGTCACTGTATCCACCAGGTAGCTTTTTTCTTTTACATTTCCCATTATACCATTCAATAGATGATATAACTTATTTATGTCTGTTGCTGCTTCGAGGATCTTTCTCTTATATTATTTACTTTTTTTCCTTCTTAGTAGGTAGTTATATTGACACGCAGGAGTTTTGTATTCTACCCAAGTAATTTCCGTTTTTAACCTATTCCACTTTCTTTCCTTACGTATTTTTTCCCTCTTTTTTTACCAAAGTCTCTCCATCAAACCAAGGAGATTGGTCTTTTACGGTTATAGTCATCTCCATCGGTGGGCACATGGTATCATATTCACTTTTACTCACTTTATTGTAAGTGATCAAAAGACAGTTAGCACACTTAGCTCCTAACACATTGGTCATCATGATCACAGGGAATGTTGATAGCATCATTTATTAATTTGATCTATGTTTGAAGTTTATTTTCTTTACTAATGCATATTTCTGTAGAGGTAGACTAAACGTAATAAGTTTGTGTACTGGGGAAGATAGTACATTTTTCTTCGACTTTCATATCCGATTATTTATATAAGTCTGGTAGGACGGTGGACTTACTGGGAAATTATTGCAATTTTGTAGTGTTTTATTTTTGTCATATGAAAATATGGAAATTAGAAATTCGCTCAAAGATAACAATGAGTTTACCATCAAAACTAATTATACTTCACTGCACACTAGGTATGGTGGATGTACTGTTGCCACTGTTGCGAACAATAGTTTCAATCCACTCTGGGTGAAAAGTCCTCACGTCTACGTATTGCTCCGTTTGGAGACGGCAGGTTGATTCCGGCTTTACAATCCCACCACCACGTAAACTAGCAACCAGGCATTTTTGTATTTAAAGACGGAACCCCACCTCTCTCTCTCTCTCTCTCTCTCTCTCTCTCTCTCTCTCTCTCTCTCTCTCTCTCTCTCTCTCTCTCTCTCTCTCTCCTATGCTTAACTATGAATAAATGCAATAGTTAATCTTTTCAGTAATGTCCATTTTGAATGTTGTCTATAAATCATTATTATAAATATTTTGTGTTGTCGTAGCCTGCTATCCCATGCATTGTCAGGGACACAATCACTGTTATTACCTAGTGGAAACAAGACTGACTTTATAATGAAATGCTTGTAAATATAACTTCTATCTTGCAAATACAAAACTATAGGTTATAGAGTAAAAAATCAAAGTTTATGAATCGAACAATAGGACAATCATGTGTTCGCCATACCCTGCCGATCGAATCTTGGAAAGATACCAACACACTTAGCACTTCCAGCAGTATTTTTAAAGGGTAATTTTTATTACATATTAAAGGAACTTGATTTTTTATGTTCTTCATATTACTGTAAGCTTTGTCTAGACTTGAAATCCTAATATAGTCTGTCCAGATCATAGTTGTTCACCTCAAGCCATGCTGGTACAACTTGGAACATGCCCCCCTCTCTCTCTCTCTCTCTCTCTCTCTCTCTCTCTCTCTCTCTCTCTCTCTCTCTCTCTCTCTCTCTCTCTCTCTCTCTCTCTCTCTCTCCATATTTAAGTCTATGTTATTTGAACGGGATATTTTCATATATGCTGTATACAGTATAGAAAAGGAAGATACATAGTACAATGAACATCGATGTTTAGGATTATAATAACTATTTGTTTAAATGCTATGACATTGGAAGGGATTATTACTTGTGTTGCCACGTTGTGGTGGTGGTCGGTTTGTCCCATTAGGTCGAATCTGTAAGGTAGGTAGGGAGATGTTATTCTTATAATTAAAAAAAAAACCGAAAATTAATAATGAATATATGCTACTTAAATGTTATATACGTCTATTTTCTAGATTTTTTTTTAATTATAAGAATAACGTCTCCCTACCTACCTTCCTGATTCGACCTAATGGGACAAACCGACCACCACCACAACGTGGCAACATGAAAAATAATCCCTTCCAATATCATAGAATTCAAACAAATAATTGTTATAATCCTAAACATCGACACTCATTGACTATGTAACTTCCTTCACTATATACAGGATATATGAAATATCACTTTCAAGTAGCATACGGATGAGAGAGAGAGAGAGAGAGAGAGAGAGAGAGAGAGAGAGAGAGAGAGAGAGAGAGAGAGATGGGTTAGAAGTTTGATTTGGGAGCATGGCTTGAGGTGAACGACCGTCATTTGGACATACTATATTATAATTTCGAGTCCAAAGAAAGCATGCAGTAATATGAGGAAAACAAAAAAGCAAGTTCGTTTAATATGCAATAAATATGAAACTTTGAAAATACTGTTGATACTGTTAAGCGGGTTGGTATCTTTTCAAGATTCGATCTGCAGTATATGCCGGACTCATAATTGTCCTACTGTTCGATTCATAAACTTTGATTCTTTACTCTCTCTGACCTATAGTTCTGTATTTGCAGGATAGAAGTAATATATTCAAGCATTTCGTTACAAAGCCAGTCTTGTTTTCACTAGGTGAAAAGAACATCGTCTGTGTCCCTGACAGTGCATGGGATAACACGGCACGACCACAAAAAATTTAAAATTATGATTTATAGACATTCAAAATGGATATTACTGTAAAGATCAACTATTGCATTTATTTATATGTTAAGCATAGGAGAGAGAGAGAGAGAGAGAGAGAGAGAGAGAGAGAGAGAGAGAGAGAGAGAGAGAGAGAGAGAGAGAGAGAGAGAGAGAGTCCTACAGAAATACCCGGTTGCTTGTTTACGTTGTAGTGGGGAAGTACTCGTAACTTGAGAATCAACCTGCCGTCTCGAAAGGGAGCCGTAGATGTAAGGACTTTTCACACCGAGTGGATAGAAAGTTTTGAGCGCAATTATACATGAAAATTGAGTATATTGAGCGTACAGGACGTAGATTTATGGGGTGTCCGGTCAATTCGTTGTCAGTAAATTTGCTATATTTTTAACTGATTGGATAGACAAGTCTGACAAACTAATTTATTTTTATTTTTATTTATATATATAATATATATATATATATATATATATATATATATATATATATATATATATATATATATATATATATATATATATATATATATTTTACTATGGCTTTGAAATACTAATAAATTCAATAACCTAGTTTTAATAAGATACTAAATAACAAGGTTTGTTGTATTACGTATTTAAATTTTAAACTTTAGGATTGTTTTCAATTGCTTTTGAAAATTAATTTTTGAGCTAGGATCATATTTTTCTATGATATATTTTATAAGCAAGCTAAGCTCTTGTTGCATAAATTTTTAAGCTAAAACTGTCGCCTTCGTGATAGCATTTTATTCCTTTTTGTACATATTTTGTCCTAAGTGAAACAAGCAGCAAACCAAATTCGAAGAAGGAAACGATTCCAGAAATCCATAATGAGCTGCCTTTTCGAAATCCATAATGTTACCAGGGCCCTCATTCTACTGTAATTCACTCCTTTTGGTAAATAGTCTACAATGTGTTTTGACTTTAGTTGGAGAGCAGTGCAAACAATCCTGGGGCATTAAAAGTATTTATCTGAATGTGCACTATATGTGACAAAGTATATACTAGAACAACATTTAAATGTTCCATCTGCCTCCCAACTTTTGTACTGTTTTAATTGTCGAACTGCTTTATAACTCTCGCAAAAAATAACAATCTCTTTATAATTCTATTCCACTGTTATACTGTAAATTTTTTTTTATCATTGTTAAAATTAGAGAGTATTCATTTGGAATGGCGAATGCAACATTTGCAAGCGGTATAATGGAGAAATGGAATCGGCTTTCCTCCAATGTCTGATAATCCTATTAAGCTGTTCAAACTTCCAGTATATCTTCAATCCATCAGTCCATCAGAATTCTCCTTGTTCTTTGTGTATACATAATGCTCTTGATCGATCACTTTGTTTTCCTTTCTATGAAGTAAAGATCTTGTGGGTTGATGGATAGGTGTTTTGTATAAAACGTATTCGATGTAAGTGAAAAATTTTTTGAATTATCAAAAAAGAGAAAACTAATCAAAAACTAACCAAGAACCATATTAATCCTAAAATAATAGTTCTATACTTTCTTTCGAAAATTGCACTGAGAGAGAGAGAGAGAGAGAGAGAGAGAGAGAGAGAGAGAGAGAGAGAGGCTATAGAACAAAATAACTATTAAAACACCATTTTAACTCCAATAGTACTGTTCTTGTCTTAATTACGTGTTTTGGGGACGAATTGTCCTAGCACCGACGTTAAGTGGATTTGCTCCAGTAATAAGTCTCATGTGAGTAGGATTTTTAAAATAGTAATAATGACAATGATAATGATTTCCTATTAGTATTTTTACTCTTCCCCATTCGTCTTCCTTTTCCATTTCATCATATACTTAGTTTTATCCCTTTTTAGTTCTTTCTTTCAATTTAATTTTTACTTTCTAACTTATCTTTCTCTTTTTCATCTATTTTTTTTTCTTTCTGCAAATTCCTCCGCTTTATCCTCAAGATTTGTTTTTAGTCCTGATTCATTTTATGTTTTTCCCAGTCGATTATTCCTCTTATCTCGTTAACTTTTTTTCTGTCTGTTAGGATGAGGCTTAAATAATACTATTACTTTGCCCCTCCGATTGGTTTCCATTCAAAAGTAAAAACCCGTGGTTGGGTTAATTACCTTTTCCCTCAGTGCAATTTGAAGTATCCAACCTGCCTCTGAACAGCCTTATTGTGTAGTATTTGTTGAACAAACTCAAATATTCTCTCTCTCTCTCTCTCTCTCTCTCTCTCTCTCTCTCTCTCTCTCTCTCTCTCTCTCTCATATATATATATATATATATATATATATATATATATATATATATATATATATATATATATATATATGTTTTCTCTCTAATAAACATACTGAACGAAAGTACTCCCGTTATATCATTCCGTCACATCTCTTTTGGTGAAGAGGCAGTTTCATTTGACCAACGAACTCTCAAGTCGATGAGAAATGGTAGAATTCACAGTGAATAACAATTCTGGGAATTAGACTCAATGCAAGCCGTGGCAAATTTCTTAATGACAAACCGAAATTGGGCCGTGGAAATATTGTACTCTACTTCGTGTAATATTGCATTGTGTAATCGTTGTTATAACTCTCATTTCATGGCTTTCCAGGCGTCTGTCCGAGTTCCGTTGCTCGATGGTCTACTCAAGTAGGCCCATATATTTCCTTTGCTTATTCAGTTCTTTTTTTTACATTTATATATACTAAAGACTGTTTTTGACAGACATAGATACCAGAGCATATTTTTTTTCTTTTGTTACTGAGAACTTTTTCTTACAGACATCGATAACAGTATATATTTTTACTAGAACATTTAAGTTTTTTTTTTCCTGAACTGGATGACTGAGAAATATGTTGTGGAACTGCTTTTGGATTCTTTAGTGGATATGCTCAAGAAAGCTAATCAGATGATTATAAGAATAAAATAATTAATTTCCATATTTTAGAATGCACTATTCAACGGATGCTCCGGAGATCGTCAATGTTTTCTTATGTGGGAATCTAATGGATCTAGAGAAAGAAATGTGCATTTAATTCCGCTGATTTTTGAAGTTACCCATGAAATTCAGCTTGCGAAGAGAAATGAAGCAGAAATTTGTCTGTTGAAAAAAGTTCGACCTATTAATGAAGTAAATTTTGGTCTATTGATTTTATATTCATTGTGTAGTACATATTAGATTATTGAACATATAGTGAACCATCTTACTTCACTTTTTCCATTCCCATTTTAAAGGAAATGTAGAGGTTTTTAAGGTGCTATGTTTGGCAAAGCGTGATTTCTTCGAATCGCAATGTAATTTCATGGTTGGATTATACGATTCCAAACTCAAGTCTTGCTACTAACGGATGAATCGGTGGTTGAGGGGAATCGGTGCAGACTGTAAAGCCCTTTCGTCGAACATATTCCACAACGGCGTAAAATTGGATATCGTTTTTTATAAAGCATTTTATATATAGGAATCTACCCCCTAATGATATATATGCCTTTACCAAGGAGAATATTTACGTATTTGTTTTTGTTCCGTTTTGTATAATATGAAACGCGTTCTTACGTTAACCTAACGCATTGTTTTGAGACAGTTTCGAGAGAAAATACAGATTACTCGCGCGTTGGATTTCCATTATAATACTCTTTAACATGTACTTCAGTGTGTCCTTGAGGATGAGTCGTTTTCAGTTTTTTTTATTAAGGGTCCTGATTTATCGTTCCATTAGGCCTCATAATGGCTATTTAAATGTGAAATGTGTTTGTAGGGTCTTATTTGAATTGGAGGTACTTAGAATTTATAGTCACTTGAATTAAGAGCTTGAAAGAGTAAAGTGAATTGGTAGGTCGAAAGAAGTATTGCAAAATATAATATATAGGAGAAATCGTACTGGATTTTATTATCGCCTGAAGAGAAGTTATAAATATTGGAAAAGATATGCAATGGAATACTTTAATTTCTTGAAGGGTCTGGTTAACTTCATGGGGAATGAAAGCTTCAAATGCTCAGAAGTTGTCTGAATGTCCAGGGAACTAATGGTGATGATATTCAAGCAAAATTATAGTGAAATGTAACGTGTCCTTTTAAACACCTGTTTTCAGTGTGATCATCAATACAACACATATTTGATTCAAAATACTGGCAAACTGGTGTACCATTTATACTTAATGTTTTAGTATTGTGGCTCTCGAGAAGGATGTCACTCTTAGGTAGACAAGGTAAAGGGGACTTTTGCTTCTACCCATCTCCATCTGAAGAGGAATACCATACAAATGGTTGTTATTATTATTATTATTATTATTACTTGCTAAGCTACAACCCTAGTTGGAAAAGCAGGATGTTATAAGCCCAGGAACCCCAACAGGGATAATAGCCCAGTGAGGAAAGGAAACAAGGAAAAATAAGATATTTCAAGAACAGTAACATTAAAATATTTCCCGTATACATTATAAAAACTAACATAACAAAAGGAAAAGAAATAAGATAAATAATGTGCCCAAGTGTACCCTCAAGCAAGAGAACTAACACAAGACAGTGGAAGAGCATGGTACAGAGGCTATGGCACTACCAAAGACTAGAGAACAATGGTTTGATTTTGGAGTGTCCTTCTCCTAGAAGAGCTGCTTACCAGAGCTAAAGTCTCCAATACCCTTACCAAGAGGAATGTAGCCACTGAACAATTACAGTGCAGTAGTTAACCCTTTGGGTGAAAAAGAATTGTTTGGTAATCTCAGTGTTGTCAGGTGTATGAGGACAGAGGAGTATATGTAAAGAATAGACCAGACTATTCGGTGTATGTGTAGGTAAAGGGAAAGTGAACCGTAACCAGAGAGAAGAATTCAATAAAGTACTGTCTAGCCAGTCCAAGGAACCCATAACTCTCTAGTGGTAGTATCTCAACGGGTGGCTGGTGTCATGGGCAACCTATTACCTATAGGGGAATGAAAGGTTAACGTCGGAATATTGCATGGGGGAGCAAGGATATTGTGTGGTGGTGAAGGGAAAGCAGGTAGTGTTGAGAATCATACCTATGAACATGAGTCTGACTTTGGGCACTTCTAATCCGTCTGACAAAAGACATGGAGAGATTAAAAAGAAAAACCTTTCTACAACTGCGTACAAGTGATTGGGAGTTACTCACTGAGATTAGACTTGGAGAAGAAAAATCTTCCTAATGGATTGTATAAAGTATCCTGTTACCTGCTATAGGGGAACCATTAAACAACTTCTTCAGATGAGTTAACCACCATATCTGGTATGGCTCCATGAAGTAGAAAATGTTTGTTTGTGCTGTTTTTAAGAGGCGTCTTGTTAAGTTCAGGAAGCTTTTGTACGGTTCTTGTGAGATAATCGAATATCTCCTATATCGGAGCAAAACTGCTTAATTGTTTTTATAAGTAATATTGCTTATTCGAATTTGACGATTGGAGAGATTTGCTAGAAACACGCTCTCTCTCTCTCTCTTTCTCTCTCTCTCTCTCTCTCTCTCTCTCTCTCTCTCTCTCTCTCTCTCTCTCTCTCTCTCTCTCTCTCTCTCTCCGTCGTCACATTTTTTCTATTATAACTATTGTAGTTTCATGTCCTCAACTATGATTGGCGATAACTGATTGTCTCATGCAATGTACATTTAGTACAAATACTCAACGCATTGCTTTTCGTTTTCCAACCCCTGCCAATGACACACCTGGTTTGTTCTTATGTATCCAGATAAATGAAACTAAGCTAAATCTTCAACCTAATGAACCGAGTTTTTTAAACGTATTTAAATTTAACCTTTCGACTATAAATCGAAGAACAGCTGTCATTTCCACTGATTTAAAAAAAAAGAGAATATAGATATTTATTTCTTTCCCCACTAAGCAGTTTCCTTAAACGTCTACGGAAGGCTATGTAACTATCACTACCACATTCGTACATGAACTACGGAATCACTGATGGACCATTTGCCGAATACCCACGCATCATTTGTTTCATGCAACTACAATCTAGCATCAGCGGCACTTCGAACCAGCCTACGCATCTTGTCATTCACCCCAACCTACCCTCTTCACGAGAGAATGCCTGGTCGAAGTCATCGTGCTTCAACAGGAAATATTTTCATGTTGAAGTATTGTGATGGGCAAGAGGGCTCTCGAATTTGGGGAAATTGCTCCCTCAGTTCGAATCTAATTTCTCTCTCTCTCATATCTTTTTCTTCCTCTGAATATTACTTCGACCTTCTCCTAATTTTATAAATTTTCTTTCGTGATGCTGCCCCAACTCTGAGTAAAGTTCCCCTTATTATATATGTGTATATATGTACATAAATATGTATCTTTTTGATGGCATGGATGTTTCTACAACCGTTATTGCTGCCTGCTTTAATAAATGGGAGGTGGTGTCACAATTTGGAGGTGTTATCAAAATTAACATATATAAGAAATTTATAGTGACAATTTTTCAATTAATAAAAAAAACATCTAAAGAAAATTATAATTTACATTCAAATCAACAATGTTTTATTGGAAAAGTTCTATTGCTATAATTCCAGTAATTGTAATTCCTTTGTATTTTATTTCCTCCTTATTACACACATTTCAGGAACATTTCCAATAAAGACCTCTGGTATGATAACTTGATTACGAAAACTTCATAACACTAGGCAGTTGAATCCCTTGGTTCTGCTATACATCGAATCTTTAAGAAATATGCACTAAGCATTAATAGGCATCAAATGTCATGAGAGAATTCCACTAAATAGTTATTCGATCTGTGGCATGTTTTATCTAACCTAACCCCTTATGATCTCTAGTTTCCCTCATTAAATTGTAAAGACCTCTTGATAATATCCTTTACTTACCGAACCGTTTGCTTTCCCACTATAAGGACCGTCCGTCTCTGTCCCCCCGTGGACCGCTGGCAAGTTCCTACCGGGAGAACGCCGGCATTAAAACAAGCACACAACCCCTCACAATATTGTCAAACGTGTCTATATTTCATTATATTAACAGCTCTATTGAGCTATTGTTACTCAAACAGCAACCCTGACAACCCTTTTAAGTCTATAAATCTCAGTACACTGTGATGCTTACCTTATAATTCCATCTAAAGGGCATTAATGTGGACTTTCCCAAGCACGTCCACTCGCTACGACTACTCTTGTTTGAAAGACCCACCTTCCTCTCCCATGCACTTGACTTGACAGGGCGGCGGGAAAATGAACCGATGGTTCTTTTTTGTTCTACACAAGAGAAATAAAACATAAAGCGTCCCACATAATTATTGTCCCTGAAGGAAACTTGCTCATTTGTAATTTTCTTATGATTTGACAAAGCATAAGCTTCTATTAGGTGACCCGAAATTTAATTACAAAATTTTGAATTTACCACGAAAATAGCGTTTTTTTTTTTTTTTTACTGCGCCAGGAACAGTTATTCAACGTCGCGCAGGGAAAAGTGAAATTTTTCTTTCGTGAGATTTCCCTGCGTTTACAGTTATGATTTCCGTAAAATACTTACCTGCACTCCAGACGGCTTGCGACCAGTGAAAGGCACACCCTGCGATCTTCGCATCTGGAAACTCTTTTCTCAGAGCTGACCAAGTAGCCGCCTCAAAATCCAAGACTATTCTCCTTACACACGCAGGTGTGATAAGTGCCTTTATTTTCTGGAAGAAACATAAAATGTATTACAATGTGTATCTAACATGCAGTATTGTGGATAAATTTACAGTATATTTTGTCATCAATATGGATATAAAATATAGCATATATAATTATAGCAAAAATGTTTACCTTGAACACTTTCTTGTAATCCTTCTTTCGTCGCCTAGATATGAACAGAAATATCAGAGGGACTTGCTTTGTATCACCACTATCATTTCTTAGGAAGGCGTGAGCTGAAAAAAGCTGCTCAAAGGCATCTTTGGAACGTAGAATTTTGAAAGTCCCATCGACATACCAGGTTTTTGCTTTTTTCAGCAGTTCCATCTGTGCCTCCGTGGCAAATATAAGATGACGGGCACTGTCCCCTTTCAGGTCATGACGCAAAAACCCCAGTGGAAGGGCCTCCTCTTTGAGCTCAAAATCTTCGCTCCGTGGATCTGGTGGTCTTTGAGCCTGGCGGCATCTGTTTGCTCGTCGGGCAATCAGGTCAGGGTTTTTAGATTGAAGTCATTAAGGTTTAGATGCTGACCAAATGCTGCATTCACCAAGGTTTTTGCCGACGTGAAGTTGTCTGTCACAGCGTCTGATTCCCCCTGTTTAGCTATGACAACTTTGTGATGTAAACCAAGGTCAGCAGGGTGATCATGTGGATGGATACCACGACAAAAGGATCCGCCACGCTGACTTACTGTGGCTGAGCACCGTTTATTCTTGCTCCTGTGGCTACACCACCAGTACACAGTGTTGCTGGTAGCTTTCTGAATGGATAAAAAAAAATTAATTTGCAAAGCAGGTATTTTAAGCCTCAAATTTATTATTTAGATGACTCATTTTTTTTCTTTTGTACAAACACTTTTTTTTATTTACAGTTGTATGTTACTCACACAATATGATCATACCTTTTGTATATAGCCATATCCAGTACTTTCTATGAGCATATCCTTTCCCTTTGCTGGGTTCAGCTAGGGAACATTCATATGCTGTTCAGGTACGTTGACAGGGATGTTTACGCAGAAGGATTTTGTGTAGCCGCCTTCTGGCTCTGTCCTCATAGATGTGGCTTCGGCCATTATCACCTCACTGAAGAATTGCATTGTTCCCTCCATCAATGGCACTTGATTATGTAAATCTGTAATATTGTAATCCTCAGATTCTTGAGTTTCCATGGGAACGCCCGCCTCTCCTTCAGAGTACCTTGTGCACATAAATTCTCTATGTACTTCTCCATTTCTAACTTTTGCATACATGTACTTGGAGATACCTAAGGGGATACAAAATATGTCATTGTACTGCTCATTTTTTTTTTTTTTTTTCTTTCTTTCTTTGCCGGAGATAAAACCAGGCTGACCAATAAATATATCTTACCAGTAATGCAAACTCTGTGTTGCCATTCTCCGCAGGAGTCGCAGTCAACTGTTTGGTGATGATTAAAAACTGGATTATTACAATGAAGACAAGACGCAGAACTCATGATTACAATTTTATGTTAGGTCTGACTGACTAATTGAACTGGAGTTGGTTTACTTCTGAAAAGCCTTTGGTCCATCACCAGACCATGCTTACGATCTTCCTATTTCAGAATACCAGCTCAGAATAGTTTGAATAGTTTTTTAAATAGTTTGATAAAGAACACGTCGGTCTTACACTTGTTAAAATAATAATACCGGTAACCGCTAATTCGCTAATAACCGGTAATTCGCAGAATAACAATTACAAATATTGTTAAAGCACCATTATCTGCGAGCTGCTCTGCTTTATTTTGATATCGATCGTGCAGACAATGATTTTTTTACCTTTTTTCTTCACTCTTTCTTACCTTTCTCTTCTCACCTTTTTTTGTAACACTATTATTAATACTAGATCAATGTACAAATATTTTGTTTTTAATTATACCATAA
Organism: Palaemon carinicauda; assembly: GCF_036898095.1. Classification (NCBI taxonomy): domain Eukaryota; kingdom Metazoa; phylum Arthropoda; class Malacostraca; order Decapoda; family Palaemonidae; genus Palaemon; species Palaemon carinicauda. Next base: position 46,445,542 of record NC_090751.1, read on the forward strand.
AAGAACTAAGAATAACTAAATAATATTCTGTAAGATAGATAGATATGGACTAAATTTGTGTGGGTACATTTTGACTTCCAATTGGGTATGTTTTGACTTCCCATTGGGTACGTTTTGACTTTCCCATTGGGTACGTTTTGACTTTCCCATTGGGTACCCGTTGGATACGTTTTGACTTCTGACTGGGTACGTTTTGACCAATTTTTTGGGGTACGTTTTGACTTGGGTACGTTTTGACTTGCACCCTATTGGATGATCTCAGCCACCCCAAAGATGGTTTGGATTTTTTGGCGGAACTATTCTCAAGGGTTGGGTCTTCGAAATCTAGGGGGATCCAATGCTTGGGTTAGGAAGTCCATTATTACAGATATGGGGAGGATGATTCCATAGTTTCTTGGTGCTATCCTTCGTGTAGGGTATGGAGTGGACCATCTGTTAAGTATACCCTAATTGTGCTGATAGTGGAGAGTGCAAATTTCCTTTCTGACGTATGATACTCAATATTCTCAAGCAGGTAAATCTCCTAACCAACCCATAAACAAAAAACTACTCTCTCTAAAATGGATCCTTCTAATGACAAAACCCCCTCCCCTGGATATGCTGACTCTCCCCGGCACTGTTGACAACCTCTGGCAAGTCTATTAAGGAAAATTCTCCTGACGTCTTGGGAACGAAAAAGGACCCACTCCTCCAGTGTTCAGAAGCATGATGGTAATGGGAGATAACTGAAAGTCATTCATATATGTGATTTGCCAATAAGCTGTCATTATGAAGCGTTATGGATGACTTTTAAAAATGATGGTAAGATTACTGCAATAAGGATGAATTTCAAGGAAGAAAATGGAAAATGGGAAAAATGGATCTGCTTTGATGATCATGAATAGGCCTTTAAAGCAATTTCTGAAATTACTAAATTAGAAATTGATAATAGTGTGATTACTGGAGCATTATGCAATGCTGCTCCGTGGAATCTTGATATATATTGCCCGAGTGACTGGTATCACACTGAATCTATGGACACGAAATTTAACTTGATATCAGAAAGAAAGCCTACTCCACCAATGTGGCTTATTGGAACCTCAAAGGGAGAAGACTATAATTATTTTGAATATAGGAAACTAATGCAAAAGAAAGTAGGCAATATAGAACGTAGATACATATCTAGATATGGCAAGAAATCTATCTTCAATTCATGTCAAATCTAAAACGCAGTCTTTTATGCTAAATAATGTAAAGATGGAAGAAAATTTAATGGTAGATATCAAGCCGCACTTGAATTTTAGTTTTGGGAGAGTAGTAATTTTTCACATACCTTTATGATTTTAGTGAGGATGAAATCTTGGATATGTGTCCTAAAGAAATATGGAAATTTCATAAGATTCCCAGAACCACCATCATTATTTTAACATTTGAAAACCATGGTGTACCCTCTCATGTATATATAAAAACGAGAGAGTACCAGTTCGCATTTACCAACAGAAACCTTTGCAGTGTTACAATTGCCTCAAATCTGGGCATCCATCTAGGGTATGTAATGTACCAACCGTGTGTCACACAATTGTACATAATTATTTTGTATATGTTATGCTTGTATCTGCGCTCTTCTCTCGCACTAAAAAGAACCTGAATGATCATGTCTCCAGTTTTTCTCTGTAATATTGTCTGTTTCTCGTAAATGTTAAATAGGGCGCCCTGATCTAGAGAGGCGAACTGTAGGGGGGTCATCTGGTGGAAGATAAGCAGGTTTTAGACGATCAATGGAGACCCAGTCTTCTTTGCCCCGAATGTTTAGTAGGAATGCTTTCGGACTGCGTCGGATCACAAGGAAAGGGCCCGTGTAAGGGGGCGTTAGTGGTGGCTTGCTAGTGTCGTTGCGCAGGAAGACGTGCATTGCAGAGTGCAAGTCCGTTGGTATGTGATGCTTCGCTGGGGGCTTGTAAGTCTGGCGGCACGGAGTAAATTTTCCCACGACGTGACGTATGCGCTGGAGATCGTCGGAGGAGGTTGTAGAAGGAAAAAATTCGGCAGGGACGACCAACGGGTCGCCATACACCATTTCAGCTGCCGAGACGTCGAGGGCGTCTTTAGGAGTGGTCCTTAGTCCCAGGAGGACCCAGGGAAGCTGAGTAAACCAGTTGCAATCCTTGCAACGGGACATCAAAGCTGCTTTGAGGGTGCGATGAAAACGTTCAACCATTCCATTGGCAGCGGGGTTGTAGGCCGTTGTCTGATGCAGGGTGATGCCCAGGAGATTCGCTAATGACGTCCACAATTGAGAGGTGAAAGTGGTTCCCCTGTCAGAAGTAATATGCTCAGGGATACCGAATCTTGAAATCCATCCAGAGAGTAAGGCAGATGTACATGAGGCGGACGTTGCAGTTTCCATGGGAGTGGCTTCAGGCCAACGAGTGGAGTGGTCAATGACGGTAAACAGGTAACGATGTCCTTGTGATGTGGGTAGGGGGCCTACAACATCGACGTGAATGTGTGCGAAACGACGCTGAGGTTGAGGAAAGGTGCCCACTCCTGAATCCATGTGTCGATGTACTTTGGAAGTTTGGCAAGAAGTACAGGCGCGGACCCAATCCTTAGCATCCTTAGAAATGCTGTGCCAAATGAACTTTGCCTTCAGCAGCTGTGCAGTAGAACGGCACGAGGGATGTGAAAGGCCGTGAATGAAATCAAACACCTGTCGGCGCATGGGAGCAGGAATCCAAGGTCGCGGTCTACCAGTACTGACGTCACAGAGGAGGGTGGTGTTGGAGTCTTCGAGGGGAAAGTCTTCCCAACGGAGGGACGTGCAGGATATCCTACAAGCTGGATACTCTGGATCCTGTCGTTGGGCTTCAGCCAGGGCGTTGTAATCCAATCCCAGTTGAACAGCAGCCAACGTGTTTCTTGACAGGGCATCGGCAACGGGATTCATTTTCCCAGGGACGTATTGGAGGGTGCAATTGTATTCAGCCACGGCGGAGAGATGTCGGCGTTGACGGGCGGACCAGGCGTTAGACGGTCGAGTGAAGGCGTGCACCAGAGGCATGTGGTCTGTGCGAATGACGAAGGGCGTACCTTCTAAGAAATGGCGAAAGTGACGGACAGCTAAGTGCACCGCCAGCAATTCTCGATCGAAGGTAGAATAACCCGATTCTGCCTTGGACAGTTTTCTGCTGAAGAAGGCCAATGGGCGGGGCGAGCCTTTGACCACCTGCTCGAGTACTGCACCAATAGCGACGTCGCTGGCATCGGTGGAAAGAAGGAGAGGGGCGTGTGGGATAGGAAAAGTGAGAGCCGCAGCAGTTGATAGGGCCTTCTTTGCATTGCAGAAGGCTTCTTCTTGAAGGGGACCCCACTTCAGGTCCTTTGGCTTGCCCTTGAGGGAAGCGTAAAGGGGAGCAAGAGTGGCGGCAATGGCTGGCAGAAAACGGTGATAATAGTTGATCATGCCCAAGAATTCCTGCAGAGCTTTGACGGTCGAGGGCGCGGGGAAGTTCTGAACGGCTGCTACCTTCTCAGGGAGGGGATGGACTCCTTCAGGAGTGATACGGTGCCCTAAGAACGACACTTCGTTGGCGCCAAAGGTACACTTGTCGTACCGGACTACAAGGCCGTTTTGTTGCAGGTGGTCGAGCACGATGCGCAGGTGACGGAGGTGTTCCTCTTTTGAGGAGGAGAACACAAGTATGTCATTTTTAGGGGGGGAGCCATGTACCAACCGTGTGTCACACAATTGTACATAATTATTTTGTATATATTATGCTTGTATCTGCGCTCTTCCCTCGCACTAAAAAGAAGCTGAATGATCATGTCTCCGGTTTTGCTCTGTAATATTGTCTGTCTCTTGTGAAGTGGCTGTCCATAAGGGCGTCGGCTTTGGTCATCAAGTCCTGTATGGGTAAACTATCGACATCGGGTATGGTAGCGCGTACAGGTTCGGGTAAACGGCGTATCCAAAGGGCACGAAGTAGGTTCACCTCACGAGGAGAGCCGTCTGCGGCAGGTTGAAGGCGAGCGATACTGGTCATCTCCCTGAGGGCAAGCGAAGCCCTTTGGTCCCCCAACGGTTGTTGCGAGAGCTGAAAAAGCTTTGCTATACGGGCGGCTGGCGACGGCGAGTACTGCTGCAGAAGGTATGTTTAGAGGGCGTCATACGCTATTGGGGTGTCTCCTTGTTCACAAAGCCAGTCGGATATTTCTGGGAAGGTGTCCTCGGGTATCGCCGCGAGAACATAATCCGCTTTGGTGGTTGAGCGAGTCACGCCCCTGATACGAAACTGGACTTCTGCGCGCTGAAACCAAGCAAACGCCTCTCCGCTGGCAAACGATGAAAGTTTGAATGGAGCGGCCGCAGCACCAACTGCCGTAGAGTCCGTCATAGTACCAACGATGAAGGAGCGAGGGGGTGGGGGTGGAAGGCGGTGGAAGCGAGTTGACTTCCGGGGTCACCAATGTGTGGGTGTTCGTGTCACTCCGGGGTCACCAATGTGACGAGCCGAGAGAGGGTTGTGAACTCAGTTGATTGCTTTCTGCCTTTGAGTTCACAACCCTCTCTCGGCTTGTCACAGTAAAAACAAAGATTTGTGACTATTGTTCTGATCCTGACCATGGACCCTGCACTTCTATTACAAAGTGCACTAATTTCAACCAAAATCACAAAACAACTTCTCAATATGTAATAGAAGTAGCAGCTGTTCAGAAGTCAGATGCAGAGCATATCAATGTGGAATATGCTAGGCGACTTCTAAGCAATACCAAAAGCTTTGCAAAGGCCTTAAAATCGAAGGATGCCAGACATCCAGAGAGAACTATAACATCAGCTAGACAAGATTATGGAAAATATTCCCCTCCAAAATCACCTTCTAAGGCTAACACCAGGCCTCCTACGTTGGATTCGGTGCCTAACGTCACAAAGGAACCAACTTCCTCTTAGTCTGCTACACCTCAGATAAACAACCCAAGGCTTTCATCTTGGTTAGCATCATTGCCAGATTTATGGAAGGAATCCCATACTAGAGAGCTATTGGATGCACCTGCCAAAATGGAGGTGCATAATCCTAATGGGTCTCCATCTTTTAATCAAATTAGAGCGAGACCACCATCCCTCTCCCTTCTTATGAGAAATGCAAAAGTACCTATTGCAAATAGGTCTTATATTTTATCTGGAAAAGATAAACCTTCAACAAACTTTAATCAACCAAAAATTCAAGTTGAGGTTCACCATCCCCCTCAAGAATTAGGTAAAAAGAACATTGAAAAGGCAAACGTGAAACCTAATTTATCAAGACCCTCTCTACAAAAGCTTGCAGGAAATAATGTTGAATCAAAAAAATGGCAATGGGGAGACCTCATCCAAGATGTCTTCCAGAAATAATCCATAGTTTTCGTAATTTTGCAATGGAATTGTTAGGGTTTAAGGGGCAAATATGAAGAACTTAAGCTCCTTATTCATGAGCACTCCCGTATAGTTTTATGTCTACAGGAGAGCAAGCTTGATGCTAATACTCAATGTCCTCGAGAGTATGTTAGCTATAGGACACCATATGATCAGCAAACAGGGTGCCATGGCGGAAGTCTTAAGTTTGCCGAGATGTCCCCCAAATTGTACAAATTGATGTAGGGAGAAAATACACAATTTGCTCTATTTATTTGCCTCGTAATGACAATATCTTATAAAATGATTTAGTAGAGGTGATTCAACACTTACCTCAACCTTTTCTCTTGTTGGGGAATTTTAATAGTAGACATCCTTTATGGGGCGATGTTTTAGCAAACACGAGGGGCAATATCATATCATATATATATATATATATATATATATATATATATATATATATATATATATATATATCAATTGAGGAAAATGAGGATGTTGGACTCCTTGATACAGGAGAGCCCACACACTTTCATTTCCAGACAGGTACCTTTTCATGTATTGACTTATCAATCGTAAGCTCTAATTGCCTTCTAGATTCCAATTGGAGGACATTAAATGATTGGCATACTAATGGTCATTCACCCTTCATTATAAACACCAACAAAGGTCCACCTTTACAGAGATTGCCACGATGGAACATTGACAAGGCAGACTGAGATAAATTTCGTTAGCTAAGCAAAAATTGAAGGGATGCAGAACAGTTTAAAAGTGTTGACCATACCATAGACTTGGTGAATGGAACTCTCCATGCAGCAGGAGTCTATTCAATTTCCAAAACAACAATGTTATTCAAACGATAACCAGTCCCCTGGTGGTCTTCAGAAGTAACTGCCCTGCACAGAGCCACAAGAAAATCTCTTACCTCGATTGCGCGGACGGCGTACTGAGGAGAATTTGATTATATACAAGAAATGTAGAGCACAGTTTTGTCTTGCCATGAAAGAAGCTAAGCGCTAGTCATGGGTGTCTTTAGTTTCCTTTATTAAGAGTAGAACAACACCATCTATGTGGAGGAAAATAAAAAAGATAGCAGGCAAATTCACCCCAACCCACCACCAGTGTTGAAGGTGAATGGTCAGTATGTGACTGGAACAACTGAGGTTAGCAATGGCCTGGCTGATCATTTCTTAAATGTATCATGCAACTGTGTAGCAGCCCCTGGTCACCAGTATAGGGACATTGAAGAAAAGAAAATTTTAAATTTTGCAACAGGAAGGGAAGAGTCATACAATTTTCCTTTTACTGAAAGACAATTTGATTCTGCACTTTCTACTTGTAAAGATACATCTCCTGGACCCAATGGAATTCCATATGCAATGATTAAACATGTGCTTGTTAATACCAAGATATTTATTTTAAGCATTTTTAACAAGATGGCATGATCATAGTTATCCAAGCATTTGGGAACTAGCTATTATTTTAGCCTATTTAAAACCTGGTAAGGATAAGTTTTTACCAGCAAACTATCGACCAATTGCATTGACATCTTGTTATGTAAGGTCGTGGAGAATATGGTCAATGCAAGACTGATGTGGTATTTTATCACCTATCCAATGTGAATTTTAAAAAATGCACTCAACAACTGTTGTGTTGATACGACTTAGTCCTCTATTTGTGAAGCCTTTGCTTCCAAACAGCACTAACTTTCTTTTTGGAAAAGGTATATGATACTTCTTAAGGATATGGTATAGTTAAAACCATTCATAATTTGGGGTTATGAGGAGAGCTATCATTGTTCATTCAGTCATTTATTTCACATAGGTTTTTTCAAGTGCGAGTGGGGGAAGCTGTATCAGAGAGGAAATGTCAGGGAGGAGTTCCCCAGGGTAATGTGCTAAGTGTAATCCTATTTGCACTAACTATTAATGTGATACCCTTTTTCATTCCCCAAGATATACTCTCAATGCTATTTGTAGATGATCCCTTTATCATTTTCTGGAGCTAAAATGGTAATTGTTGAGAGAAAATTGCAACTCTCAATTGATAAGTTTTTTTTTTTCTTTTTTACCTTGAAAAGGCATATGATACTTCTTAGAGATACGGTATAGTTAAAACCATTTATAATTTGGGATTATGAGGAGAGCTACCATTGTTCATTCAGTCGTTTATTTCACATAGATTTTTTCAAGTGAGAGTGGGGGAAGCTGTATCAAAGAAGAAATGTCAGGAAGGAGTTCCCCAGGGTAATGTGCTATGTGTAATCCTATTTGCACTAACTATTAATGGGATACCCTTTTTCATTCCCCAAGATATACTCTCAACGGTATTTGTAGATGATCCCTCTATCATTTTCTGGAGCTAAAATGGTAATTGTTGAGAGAAAACTGCAACTCTCAATTGATAGAATTATTCATTGGGCTGATATGAATGGGTTTAAGTTTTTGACAAGCAAAACTACTGTTGTCCATTTCTGTTGTATTCGGGGAGTACATCTAGACCTGATTTATACATCAAAAGTTCAACGGATCTCATGTGTAAGTGAAGCTAAATTTTTAGGATTGGGATTTGATTTTAGGCTTACAAGTGTTCCTCACTTGAAGGCCTTCAAAGCCTAGTTGTCTTGAGGCTCTGAATCTTTTAAAAGTATTGTCATATACAGCATTGGGTGCAGACTGCAAAACTCTTTTAAAATTATATAAGGCCATTTTTTTTTTTCAGAAATTAGTTATGGATGTGAAATATACTCCTCAGCCACCTCAAGCCGATTAAAGGTATTAGATTCCATACATCATGCTGGTTTTACATTATCCACAAGAGCGTTTAGAACATCGCCTGTCCCAAGTGGACTTGTTGACGCTGGAGGATTACCTTTAGACCTTACCATAAGTCTTGCAAAGACTTCTAAATTCTTTAGCCCGTCAGACTGCAAACTTTGTAAGGCATTGTAGATATTTAGAATTGCACCCAAAATCTCCCAAACCTTATAGTTTTTGGGTAAAGCAATTAATAATCAGTCTTCATGTAGCAAAAAACAGAGTTCTTCCATTTAGGATGTCACTAACACCTCCATGGAAATTACCAGAGATTTCTTTTTGTAAATATTTTATTGGTACAAAAGAAGATCATGACTGAATTAGAAGCTAGGTCTCTTTTTATGGAACATGTCGAAGAACATAAGAAATCGACTTTTATATATACTTATGGCTCTGATGCTGGCGTTGGATTTGGAGTGTATAGTAGTTCTATTAATTGTAGAGTTGCACTTCGTCTAATATCTTCCATATACATACTGCCGAACTATATGGCATACTAACCGCTGTTGAGAAAATAGCCTTAAGAGGGGGCAGTTTTATTATTTTTAGTGCTCTGAGAAGTATTCTACAAGCTCTAGAAGTTTTTAATTCCAGTAACTCTTTAGTTTTAAAGATTTTAGAGTGGCTTTTAATCATTGGCATAAAAGGTATAACAGTTCGATTTTTCTGGGTTCCGGCACACGAAGGTGTTTCTAGAAATGAAGAGACAGATTCACTGGCAAAGAATGCTTCAGCCGAGTTGCTACCAAGAAGGTATCCCATTTGCTGTAATGATTTTTTTACCGTCGATTAAGAATTTTATTTATAAAAATTGGCAACAGCATTGGGTTAGGTTAACTGATAAGGTGAGAGAAATAACGAATATTATATCCCCTTGGAGGTATAACATGATGCCCCGAAAATGGGAGACAACTCTTTATTGTCTCCGCATTGGTCACACTCGGATGACACATGAGTCTCTGCTGGCTGGCCAACACCAACCATATTGCGACGACTGTTTGATACCCTTGACAGTGAGGCATTTGCTGACTAAATGCCCCACCTATAACAAAAGAAAATAGATATTTGCTTGAGGCTTGAGGTGAGGATGGCAGGTTTATCCTTGCCAAAATTCGTGGACATGATGTGTCGTACAATGCTAGTGGTTTTTTTTAGATTGATATCAGAAGCAGGTCTTCTGAAAGATATTTAACTTTTATAATGACATATTTACTTCTATGGTTTTAATTGAATATTCTTTTATTCTTTTATTTATTATAAACGATATCGGCGGCAATGACCTTCGATGTCAGGATGCCAGACAACTTCAAATCAATCAATCCATTAGCCCAACCTAGCAAGCACCCTTTCACCGCAATCTAGCATACGCACACTTTTTTTTTTTTTTTTTTTTTTTTTTTTTTTTTTTTTTTTTTTTTACATTTTTTTCATGTTATATTCACGCATTCCTCCTAACTTATAAAATGTTCAACTCTTTTAACTAAATAATTATTATTCTTATTTCTTTCCAGGTGAATAAAACTTCTCCAAGCTGTCTGGCCCATCCTTCCATGTATGTTAACTTTTTTAACCATTGCTTTGGCTTACGCCACATTTTTTTTTCTTTGCATGCCACTTGTACTACGTAAATGATTATCTACTGATTTTATCTTTATATATATATATATATATATATATATATATATATATATATATATATATATATATATATATATATATATATATATATATCCACGTCCATAAAGGATAGTTGGCCTAACAAACACTTATATGTGGTAAAAGGGCCACCAATCACAATCCATGTTAACACGTAGTCTTAAGCAGCCATTCTGCTACCTTTTATGTGAATCGCCTTTACTTGTATCTCGCCAGCGTCCGGAATACTCTCCCAAATACATATTATTTCAATATCTATATTGACATTCATTGGTGCTTTTTTCATAATGCTAGTAAATGTTAAATGTACCTTTATGTATATATATATATATATATATATATATATATATATATATATATATATATATATATATATATATATATATATATCATGGTTACGTTTTATTCTTATATGGATTGACTCATTCTTAATGGGAAGTAAAGATGTGTGTCTGACAATGAATCTCATTGAAATCCTTTTTTTTTTTTTTCGATGGGAAGAGAAAAATTAAATTGAATTACATCTAAAACACGGTTTACCAGCATGTCGACTCGGAACGTAGTAAATGACCTCCGGTTAGTTTCTTTAAGACGTTTTCGTACCCTTATTCTTTCCTCTCACGTCCAAATACTAAGGGAACAGGGATTTATCAAGCTGACGTTAATGTGACAGCCATCTATCGCTTTTTGGGCAAGAGATGTAATAATGTAACTTCATCCATGCTATAAATACCTAGAGAGTCTCACGCGGTTTGCAAGTAACATATGAAGGGTTCTCGTTATGTGGGTAATCTTACATGGAAAGAAGAACGAGGGAGACTGGAGGTTGCAATTTATATTATTTGAAATATGTCGTGTTTAAGTTCAACTGAAATAATAATATACGTTATTTCAAACGAAACAGTTATTTGTTAAATTTTGCCGGAACAGGATTTTAGCTTCTTTCATACTACGTGATAATTATTTATACCGTGGGGTTGATTATTCTGCTTCATATGACTTTATTACATATAATCCAATCTTACATTCCAAGGATTTTTTTTTTTTTTGAAGGGCAAACACGCAAACTTTCAAATGCAAAACAGTAAGTGTACACACATTCTCTTGCGCTGAATGACCCCTTGATTACAATGCACGACATTAAGCCTAATTTCCTCTCTCTCTCTCTCTCTCTCTCTCTCTCTCTCTCTCTCTCTCTCTCTCTCTCTCTCTCTCTCTCTCTCTCTCTCTCTTACATATATTTATAATGTTTAAATTGGATTAGATTTGTGAATTCATTCCGCGTGTGTTTAGCGGTATTTATATAGTTTTTTTTTTTTTATAAAATTAGAAAATGTTAGTTTGACTGTAATATTGGAAGTGCATAAATGAAAGAATTTATTATTATTATTAAAATTATTATTATTATTATTATTATTATTAGTAGTAGTAGTAGTAGTAGTAGTAGTAGTATCTACTACAATCCTTGTTGGAAAAGGAGGATGCTACAAGCCCAAGGGCTCCAACAGGGAAAAGTAGCCCAGTGAGGAAAGGAAATAAAGAAGTAGACAAACTACTAGAGAAGTAATGATCAATTGATATAAAATATTTTAAGAACAGTAACAGCATTGAAATAGATCTTTCATATATAAACTATTGCCTTATTCTTTGTTTGGGTTCCCCCAGGTCCCTCAATGTGAGGCACCTCGTATATCCACCAGAGAGTTGCTAATGCATCTTCCAGTCTTGGATGGTCTGGGATGCATCTTAGGTATTTATCGAGCTTATTCTTAAACACATCTACGCGCACTCCTGATATGTTTCTTAGATGAGCTGGCAGAGCATCAAATAGTCGCTGCATTATCGATGCTGGTGCGTAGTGGATTAAGGTCCTGTGCGCCTTCCTTAGTTTTCCTGGTATAGTTTTGGGCCATTTTAATCTACCTCGGCTTGCTCTTTCTGATATTTTTAGCTCCATGATGTTTTCTGTAATTCCTTCGATTTGCTTCCATGCTTGTATTATCATGTAGCGTTCTCTTCTCCTTTCTAGACTGTATAGATTTAAAAATTGCAGTCTTTCCCAGTAGTCAAGGTCCTTAACTTCTTCTATTCTAGCAGTATAGGACCTTTGTACACTCTATTTGTGCAATATCCTTTTGGTAGTGTGGGTACCATATCACATTGCAGTACTCGAGTGCACTACGTACATAAGTTTTGTAAAGGATAATCATGTGTTCAGCTTTTCTTGTTTTAAAGTGTCTGAATATCATTCCCATTTTTGCTTTACATTTAGCCAAAAGTGTTGCTATTTGGTCGTTGCATAACATATTTCTGTTTAACATTACACCAAGGTCTTTAATTGCTTCCTTGTTTGTGATTGTCTCATTATTAGGTCCCCTGTATGCACATACCATTCCTTCTCTGTTTCCATAGTTTATCGATTCGAATTTACCGGAGTTAAATACCACCCTATTTATCTCCGCCCATTCATATATTTTGTTTAGATCTCCTTGTAGTGAGTTCCTATCTTCATCACAAGTTATTTCTCTACTTATCCTTGTGTCATAGGCGAAAGTTCTCACTATAGAATTTTTAACATTACAGTCTATGTCCGAGATCATGATAACAAACAGCAGTGCAGCTAATACCGTACCCTGTGGCACGCAGATATTACCTGATCCTCATCTGATTTCTCGTCATTTGCAACCACTATCTGTTTCCTGTTTTGCAGAAATTCTTTTACCCATTTTCCTATCTTTACCACAATATGCTTTCTCATTTTTTCTCTAATATATTATGGTCTACCTTGTCAAAGGCTTTTGCAAAATCTAGATAGATCACATTTGTGTCTTTATCATTTATCATATTTTTGTTTGTTTTCATAGTGTGCTATCAGTTGGGTTTGTGTACTTTTTCCGGGCACAAAACCGTGTTGACCTATATTAAACAAATTATTTTTAACCAAAAGATTAATTATTTTCTTTTTTATTACCCTTTCATACACTTTCATAATATGTGATGTGAAGTTCCACCGATTCAACTACGCTGATTAGGTTCATTCCAGGATTTGGTCGTAGCTTGAATAAAACTTCTAGAATACTGTTAAGTATTGAACCTTTTGATGGAGAAGGCATGACTGTTAAAATTAACTGCATACCTTGTATTACAAGAAGAATAGAACTGTCTTAAAAGATCTGAATGCAAAGGTTGGTCATAGTAATGAAAATTCTTATGCAACATGTATAAAAAACTAACTGAACGATGGTGCCAGAGATTAATATCTAGATCACGAATATTAAAGTTATTATTTTTATTATCATTATTGTTATTATTATCATTATTGTTATTATTATCATTATTATTAGTATTATTATTATTATTATTATCATCTAAGTTTTAACCCTAGTTAGAAAAACAGGATTTTATAAGCATAAGGGCTCCAACAGGGAAAATATCCCGGAGAGGAAAGGAAATTAGAAAACAGAATAGCGTGCCCGAGTGTACCTTTAATCAAGAGAACTGTAACCCTTGTTCAGTGAAAGACACTGGTACAGAGGCTATGACACTACCCAAGACTAGAGAACAATGTTTTATTTTGGAGTGTCCTTCTCCCAGAAGAGCTGCTTGCCATTGCTAGAGTCTTTTCTACCCTTATCAAGTGGAAAGTAGTCACTGAACTATGGTACAGAGGCTATGACACTACCCAAGACTAGAGAACAATGTTTTATTTTGGAGTGTCCTTCTCCCAGAAGAGCTGCTTGCTATTGCTAGAGTCTTTTATATTCTTATCAAGTGGAAAGTAGTCACTGAACAATTTCAGTGCAGTAGTTAACCACTTGAGTGAAGAAATAATTTTCGGTTATCATAGTGCTGTCTAGTTTATAAGTAAAGAGGAGAAAGTATAAACAATTGACCAGACTAATCATTGTATGTATAGGCAAAGGAAAAAATTGCTGTAACCAGATAGGGACCCAATGTACTACCATCTGGACAGTCAAGTTCTTGTACGACAAATTAAGATGAGTTCAACCAGCTGAAGACCAGGTTGGAGAGCATTACTCGAAACAAGGTAAAATGAAAGAATTAGAAAATTTTAAAATATATTAATCACCGAAAAATTCGAAAATATAAAAAGACTTTCTTGATTAGCCTTTGACGTTTTGTCAAAAGACATTCAAAGACTTTAGATAAGAGGGGAGTTTTGGAAAGTGGATGATAACCAGCTGGACTAGAGCTACCACAAACACATTTACCTACTGAAGTAACATTACCAATGCTATTGGAAACATCCCTGCCTGGCGGTCTGGTGAACGGGAGATCGATTCCCGCTCAAACACGATAATTTCTTGTAGTGTCTGAAACTTCACCATCCTTGTGAGCTAAGGAGGGGAGGTTTGGATGAGCCTATAGGTCTACCTGATGAGCCATCAGCAGTCATTGCTTAGCCCTCCCTGGTCCGAGCTTGAGTGGAGAGGGGCTTAGGTGCTGATCATATGTATTTATGGTCATTGTCTGGGGCATTGTCACTGTGCCTAGCCTCTGCCATTCATGAGTGGTCTTTAAGACCTTCAAGTGCTAAAAGAACCTCTTCTTGCTAACTCACAGAAAATAACAGATAACATATGAACTAAGAAAACAGTAGGCTTTATAAAAAAACAAAAAAAACAAAGGTGAAATACCAATTTGGTCTACACCTCCGTAAGCATCAAGGTCCATCAAGAGTTTTAATTTCATGGGACCGAGAAGCTAAACTAGTTGCTTAGCTTCTGGAAAAAAGGAATGAGGAGGGTCGAGTTTCTCGTTACTCAAACATATCACCCAAAAGAGTTGCTTTTACCTTTGGACAATGAGTGACATAGCCATCTGGTTAAAGTAAAGGAGAACCTGTTGAGTCTCCACCAAATATTGCAGCTTTAAGGGTAGTCCACAAATTATGTTCCTGGATGTACTAAAAAGGGTATATTTTATGATTGATTTTTTTTTTCCATTTGAAGTATAAAATCTCAGAGCAACAGCCCTTAGGTAGTAGTGTGAGGCTGCTGTTAGGTTATAACAGAGAGGCGAGATGAATGGAACTAAGCTTTATTCAAAAGATAAAAGAGTTTATATACTAGCAGTTCTGAGCAAGAATGTCACAAAAATTCAAAATAATGTAGGAAAACGTAAGCTTAAATATGTTTTGTTATTAATGCATAGGAAGAGCAAGATATAAAAAAGGAAACACCGTTAGTATACAAGTGTGTGAAACATGTACAGTACATGACTCTCCTCCAAAAAAAGACATGCATGTGAAATAGGGCGCCCTGCTATTGAGAGGCGATTGTAGGCGGGCCATCTTGCAGGAGATATGCAGGTTTTAGGCGATTAATGGAGACCCAGTCTTCTTTGCCATGAATGTTAAGAAAGCCTTCGGTGTCTGACGGATCGCTAGGAAAGAGCCCGTGTAAGGCAGAGTTAGTGTTGGCTTACCTGTGTCGTTGTGCAGGAAAATGTGCGATGCTTGTGCAAATCTGTCGGTATTTGTTACTTCGCTGGGGCTCGTAAGTCCGGCAATATGGAGTAAATTTTCCTACAACATGACGTAAATTATCGGAGGTGGTTGCAGACGGAAAAAAATCAGTAAGGACAACCATACACCATTTCAGTTGCCAAGAAAAATCCTGGGTGTCTTTAGGAGTAATCCTTAGTTCCAGGAGGAACCAGGGAAGCAGAGTAAACTAGCTGGAGTTATTGCATCAGGACATCAAAGCTGCTTTGAGGGTACGATGAAAACGTTCAACCATTCCGTTGGCTGGAAAGTTGTAGGCTGTTATCTAACATAGGGTGATGCTCAGAAGATTAGCTAATGATGTCCACAATTGAGAGGTAAAAGTGGTACCCTTGTCAGAAGTAATATGCTCAGGGATACTAAATTTTGCTATCCACCTTGAGAGCATGGCGGATATACATGAGGCGGACGTTCCAGTTTGCATGGGGATGGCTTCTGACCAACGAGTTGAGTGGTCAGTGACGGTAAATAGGTAACGATGTCCTTGCGATGTGTGTGGTGGACCTACTACATCGACATGAATGTAGAAAAAAACGATGCTGAGGTTGAGGGAAGGTCCCCACTTCTGAATCTGTGTCAATGTACTTTTGAAGTTTGGAATGAAGTACAGGCACGGACCCAATCCTTACTATCCTTAGTAATGCATGTTGTCTTCAGTAGCTGTGCAGTAGATTGGCACAAGGGATGTGAAAGGCTAGAAATGACATCAAATACCTATCGGCACATGGAAATAGGTATCGGTGGTTGTGGTAGAGTACTGACATCACAGAGGGTGGTGGCGTTGGAGTCGTTGAGGGTGATGTCTTCTCAACTTAGGAATGGGCAGGATGTTCTACATTCTTAGTACTCCGAACGTTTTCGTTGGGCTTCTGCCAAGGCAATGTTGTTAGATTCCGCCTTGGACAGTTTTCTACTGAAGAAGGCCAATCTGCGGGGTGAACCATTGACCACCTGCTCGAGGACTGCACCAATAGTGGCGTCACTGGCATTTGTGGAGAGAAGGAGAGGGGAATGTGGTATGGGAAAAGTGAGAGCAGCAGCGGTTGATAGGGCATTCTTTGCATTGCAGAAGGCCATTTCCTGAAGGGGACACGTCTTTGGTGTTTTGCCTTGCCTTGAGCAAGGCTGAGAGGTGGGGGCAAGAATGGCGGCGATGGCGGACAGGAAACGGTGATAACAGTTGATCATTCCCAAGAATTCTTGCTGTGCTTTGACGGTTGAGGGCGTCTGGAAATTCTGAATGGCTGCTACGTTTTCAGGGAGGGGGTGGACACCTTCAGGAGTGATGTGTTGCCCTAAGAAAGAAACTTCATTTCCTCCAAAGGCACTTGTACCGGACTATAAGGCCGTTCTGTTGTAGGTGGTCCATAATGGTGTAGGTGACAGAGGTGTTCCTTGGGAACTTGATAATACCCATTTGGGCAAGTAGAAGGTAATGTTGGCGATGTTTGGGAAGAGGTAGTGATCCGGTTCTGTCTGCATGTTCAGATACCTGTAATTCCCACAAGGGCACAGAGAGCCATCTTTCTTCAGGACAATGTGTAAGGAAAACAACCATGATCTTGAGGCCTTTTGGCAAAGGCCCATTTCTTCCAATTTGACGCACATTTGTTTAGCGGCTGCCAAACGATCCGGTGCCAGACGCCTGAATCTGGCGGACACTGGGTGCCCTGTCGTCTTGATATGGTGATAAATACCATGTTTGGCGAGAACCGTGGGCTTTTTTTGAAGTTCTGGATGGAAGACATCCAGGTAAGACGTGAAGAGGTGGGCATAGCCATCCTTGGGTGTGCCTATCTGGAGAGCGAGGTGTCGGGTTGAAGAGGTGTTGACGAGTAGAAGTCTGCGTTGACTAAATGTCGGTGAGCGCATCAACCAGGAGGTAGAAATCTGAGGGGAAGTCCATACTGAGAATTGGCAATGTGACATCAGCAACGAGAAACTTCCAATTATATTTGGCACTCCCTAACAATAAGGTGAGGGTCTTGTACCCGTGGGTGGGAATTGCGATCCGTTGGCAGCTACCAGGTGGACGTCAGCAGGCTTAGACTAACTGTGTCGTGTCCTGAAGAGTGGCCTTGGTAGAAGAGAATGGCAAGCACCATTGTCTACCAAAAATTGCACACCCCTACCTACATCATGTTAAAAGAAAAGATTAGTGATAGGTAGCGTTGGCCTACTTACAAGTTTTTTGGCTACTGACAACTGTTCGCACATCTCATTGCAGCAGCCGCGACTCTAGAGTGGTAGTAGCATAACTGCTGATGATGGGTGCTGGTAAGTGGCTGGAGAGGTCATTGAATGGGGCGCAAGCAAGGGTTGGCATAAGTGGGTAATGGACAGCTTTGTTGCCGCTCCCACACATCACAGGGTGGTCATCTGTGTCCTACCGCATTCCGTCTTGATGCATTCATGTCAGCTTTGGTCGATGTTACTTACTTTACTTTGGTGGCTGCTTTTCCGGTCCCATACAGCAGGAGAACCCTACAGGACCTCCACTGTCGTTTTACCATATTCGTTCAAAGTATTTAACGTTTCATTTCTCGTATTCTTCATTTACTGTTAAATCGTCACTGTCAAAAGACTCGTGAAATAAGAGTCTTCAGTTTCCTCTTGAAATGTCTTCAATCATTCTAATGTTTCGTGGGAGCTTATTATATAGTCTCGGGGCCGCATATTTAAAGGGTCTGGAGCCTACAGTAGACATATATCTAGGTTCCAATAGTTTGAAGCCATCTGTAACTATTCTCTTGACGACACGATTTGTTGGCTGCGCAATATGAAGAAATTCTCTCAAGTATTTTGGACACCCGGTTCTGATAACTTGGTGGGTTATTGTACATATTTTAAATTCAATTCTCGCTTTAATCGGCAGCCAGTGTAAATCGAATCGTATAGGGTGATACTTTCTCTAGGTGGGACACCTTTTATCAGTCTTGCTCCTCTGTTTATTATGTTTTGTAATTTCTTAAGTTGCAATTTTGGTAAATTGTAGTTGAGTTGCAGTAGTCAATCCTGGTAATAACACAATTTATCACAAGTTTCTTTACAGAACTTTCGCCCAGGTACTTTTTTTTTTATAAACGCAATATTTCTTAGATGATAACCAGCAGTTTTTATTACATTATTTATTTGGGTATTTAGAGACAGGTTACAGTCAGGAAATACACTTAGATCTCGAACTTTACTAGATATCGGCACCGAGTCATTATTTTTGTTCATTTGAATATCGCCTGTTTCTCAAGCTGTTTCTCTTGCCCACCACCATGAATTCAGTTTTGTTCTCATTTAATTTTAGTTGTTTAAATGGCATCCATTCTTTAACACTATCAAGGATTCTGTTTAGAGTTTCAGTAGTGTCATGTATATCATTTATGGAGAAGTAAAATTGTGTCATCTGCAAATAGTTTAAACTTCACGCCATGCCTTTGTAGTATTTTCGATAGACCAATAGTATAGATGCAGAATAAGATTGGGCCAAGTACACTCCCCTGGGGTACCCCTCTTGTTTAAGGGTTCATATGATGAATAAGAGTTAATAATTTGTACACAGTAATTTCTACCAACCAAATAGTCTTTTAGGTATTCGAAGGCTTGATCTTCAACGCCGATGGACCGTAGATCATTTGGTAGCAGTTCATGCACAACTGTATCAAAAGCAGCATTGAGATCGAGCAGTATTAAGATACCACATTTATTTTCATCCATCTTTTTTAGCAAATCATTTACAACAGAGCAGATGGCTGTCTCCGTAGATTGTAGTTTTCTGTAAGCAGATTGGTTGTCAGGAAAAGCTTCTAGTGGCTGACTAGTTGTTCAAGAATTACATATTCAAGCACTTTTGAGACAAAGGATAGATTTGAAATATGTCTATATGAGCTTAATTCCTGGTAGTTCTGTGCATTTTTCTTCAGATTTAGGAAACTTACATTCATCAATGCTTGCATTTGCTATTCTCATTATTTTTTCGGCTAGACTAGAAAAGTCTCTCTCTCCAATTACTTTAGACATTGGCATAGGATCGATCGCGCAGTTTGTTTTCTTTGCTCTCTTGATAATTCTGGTGATGTCATCTTGTGTTATGTTGTTAAATCGTATTAATTTTGTCTGTGTTCCTTGTGTATCATTAATCTGATGTTGAGTATTTACAAATGACCTGGTTATGTTTTCAATTTTGTTTTTAAAGAATACTAGAAAATTATTTGATAGTTCCTGGTCACGGTATCCACCAGGTAGCTTTTTTTCTTTTACATTTCCCATTATACCATTCAATAGACGATATAACTTATTTATGTGTGTTGCTGCTTCGAGGATCTTTCTCTTATATTATTTACTTGTTTTCCTTCTTAGTAGGTAGTTATATTGACACACAGGAGTATTGTATTCTACCCAAGTAATTTCAGTTTTTAACCTATTCCACTTTCTTTCCTTACGTATTTTTCCCCTACTTTTTTTACCAAAGTGTCTCCATCAAACCAAGGAGATTGGTCTTTTACGGTTATAGTCATCTCCATCGGTGGGCACATGGTATCATATTCACCTTTACTCACTTTATTGTAAATGGTCAAAAGACAGTTAGCACACTCAGCTCCTAACAGACGTTGGTCATCATGATCACAGGGAATGTTGATAGCATTATTTATTTTCTTTGTAACTTTTTCAATAAATACGGTAGGAGAAAAATTGATCAATGTTTAAAGTTTATTTTCTTTACTAATGCATATTTCTGTAGAGGTAAACTAAACGTAATAAGTTTGTGTACTGGGGGAGAGAGTACATTTTTCTTCGACTTTTATATCCGATTATTTATATAAGTCTGGTAGGACGGTGGACTTACGGGGAAATTGTTGCAATTTTGTAGTGTTTTATTTTTGTCATATGAAAATATGGAAATTAGACATCCGCTCAAAGATAACAATGAGTTTACCATCAAAACTAATTATACTTCACTGCACACTTGGTATGGTGGATGTACTATTGCGAACAATAGCTTCTATCCACTCTGGGTGAGAAGTCCTCACGTCTACGTATTGCTCCGTTTGGAGACGGCAGGTTGATTCTGGCTTTACAATACCATCACCACGTAAAATAGTAACCAGGCATTTCTGTATTTAAAGACGGATCCCCAGCCCCCCCCCCCCTCTCTCTCTCTCTCTCTCTCTCTCTCTCTCTCTCTCTCTCAACATATAAATAAATGCAATTGTTGATCTTTACAGTACTATCCATTTTGAATGCTGTTTATAAAATATTAATTATAAATGTTTTGTTGTAGCCTGTTATCCAATGCGCTGCCAGGGACACACTGCTATTACCTAGTGGAAAGAAGACTGACTTTATAACGAAATGCTTGTATATTTAACTTGTATCTTGCAAATACAGAACTAGAGGTTATAGAGAGTAAAAAAATCAAAGTCTATAAATTGAACAGTAAGACAATCATGAGTCACCCATATCCTGCAGATCGAATCTTGGAAAGATACCAACACACTTAGAACTACCAAAAGTATTTTCAAAGGGTCATATTTATTGCATATTAAAGGAACTTGGTTTTTTATTTTCTTAATATTACTGTATGCTTTCTCTGGACTTAGAATCCTAATATAGTCTGTCCAGATCATGGTTGTTCACCTCAAGCCATGCTGCTACAACTTCGAATATGCGTCTCTCTCTCTCTCTCTCTCTCTCTCTCTCTCTCTCTCTCTCTCTCTCTCTCTCTCTCTCTCTCTATTTAAGTCTGTATGCTATTTGAACGAGATATTTTTATATATTTTGTATACAGTATAGTAAAGGAAGTTACATAATACAATAAACATCGATGTTTAGGATTATAACAACTATTTGTTTAAATGCTATGACATTGTAAGGGATTATTTTGTATGTTGCCACGTTGTGTTGGTGGTCGGTGTGTCCCATTAGGTCGAATCAGGAAGGTAGGTAAGGAGACGTTATTCTTATAATTGAAAAAAAAAAAAAACTAAAATTGATAATGAATAAATGCTACTTAAATATAATATACCTCTATTTTCTAGATTATTTTCTTAATTATAAGAATAACGTATCCCTACTTACCTTCCTGATTCAAGCAAAGGGGATACACTGACCACCACCACAACGTGGCAACATCAAAAATAATCCCTTCCAATATCATAGAATTTAAACAAATAGTTATAATCCTAAACATCGATTTTCTTTGTACTATATAACTTCCTTCACTATATACAGGATACATGAAATATCACTTTGAAATAGCATACGGATGAGAGAGAGAGAGAGAGAGAGAGAGAGAGAGAGAGAGAGAGAGAGAGAGAGAGAGAGAGAGAGAGAGAGAGAGATGGGTTAGAAGTTTGATTTGGGAGCATGGCTTGAGGTGAACGACCGTCATTTGGACATACTATATTATAATTTCGAGTCCAAAGAAAGCATGCAGTAATATGAGGAAAACAAAAATGCAAGTTCGTTTAATATGCAATAAATATAATCCTTTGAAAATACTGTTGGTACTGTTAAGCGGGTTGGTATCTTTTCAAGATTCGATCTGCAGTATATGCGGGACTCATAATTGCCCTACTGTTCGATTCATAAACTGTGATTCTTTACTCTCTGTAACCTATAGTTCTGTATTTGCAGGATAGAAGTAATACATCCAAGCATTTCGTTATAAAGCCAGTCTTGTTTCCACTAGGCGAAAAGAACATGGTTTGTGTCACTGACAGTGCCTGGGATAATACGGCACGACCACAAAAAATTTAAAATTATGATTTAAAGACAACATTCAAAATGGATATTACTGTAAAGATCAACTATTGCATTTATTTATATGTTAAGCATAGGAGAGAGAGAGAGTGAGAGAGAGAGAGAGAGAGAGAGAGAGAGAGAGAGAGAGAGAGAGAGAGAGAGAGAGAGAGAGAGAGAGAGAGAGAGTTTTAACTACAGAAATGCCCGGTTGGCTGGTGGTGGGGATGTACTCGTAACTCGAGAATCAACCTGCCATCTCGAAAGGGAGCCGTAGATATAAGGACTTTTCAAGCGGAGTGTATAGAAATTGTACATGAAAATCGAGTAGATTGAGCGTACAGGAAGTAGATTTGTTGGGTGTCCGGTCAATTCGTTGTCAGTAAATTTGTTTTATTTTATATTTTACTATGGCTTTGAAATACTAATAAGTTCAATAAACTAGTTTTAATAAAATACTAAAAAACAAGGTTTGTTGTATTACGTATTTCAATTTTAAACTTCAAGATTGTTTACAATTGCTTTTGAAAATTAATTTTTGGGCTAGGATCATATTTTTCTGTGATATATTTTATAAACAAGCTAAGCTCTTGTTGGATAAATTTTTAAGCTAAAACTGTCGCCTTCGTGATATGACCATTTCATTCCTTTTTGTACATATTTTGTCCTAAGCGAAACAAACAGCAAGCCAAATTCGAAGAAGGAAACTATTCCAGAAATCCATAATGAGCTGCCTTTTCGAAATCCATAATGTTACCAGGCCCCTCATTCTACATTAATTCACTCATTTTGGTAAATAGTCTACATTGTGTTTTGACTTTTGTTGGAAAGCAGTGCGAACAATCCTGGGGCATTAAAAGTATTTATCTGAATGTGCACTATATGTGACAAAGTATATACTAGAACAGCATTTAAATGTTCCATCTGCCTCCCAACTTTTGTACTGTTTTAAATGTCGAACTGCTTTGTGACTCGCAAAAAATATCAATCTCTATATAATTCTATTCCACTGTCATACTGTAAAATTTTTTTTATCATTGTTAAAATTAGAGAGTATTCATTTGGAATGGCGAATGCAACATTTGCAAGCGGTATAATGGAGAAATGGAATCGGCTTTCCTCCAATGTCTGATAATCCTATTAAGCTGTTCAAACATCCAGTATATCTTCAGTCCATCAGAATTCTCCTTGTTCTTTGTGTATACATAATTCTCTTGATCGATCACTTTGTTTTCCTTTCTATGAAGTAAAGATCTTGTGGGTTGATGGATAGGTGTTTTGTATAAAACGTATTCGATGTAAGTGAAAAAATTTTTTGAATTATCCAAAAAGAGAAAACTAATCAAAAACTAACCAAGAACCATATTAATCCTAAAATAATAGTTCTATACTTTCTTTCGAAAATTGCACTGAGAGAGAGAGAGAGAGAGAGAGAGAGAGAGAGAGAGAGAGAGAGAGAGAGAGAGAGAGAGAGAGAGAGAGAGAGAGAGAGAGAGAGAGAGAGGTATTATAGAAGAGAGAGATAGAGAGAGAGAGAGGTATTATAGAAGAGAGAGATAGAGAGAGAGAGAGGTATTATAGAACAAAATAACTATTAAAAAACCATTTTAACTCCATAGTACTGTTCTTGTCTTAATTACGTGTTTTGGTTACGAATTGTCCTAGCACCGACGTTAAGTGGATTTGCTCCAGTAATAAGTCTCATCTGAGTAGGATTTTTAAAATAGTAATAATGACAATGATAATGATTTCCTATTAGTATTTTTACTCTTCCCCAATCGTCTTCCTTTTCCATTTCATCATTTACTTAGTTTTATCCCTTTTTAGTTCTTTCTTTCAATTTATCTTTCTCTTTTTCATCTATTTTTTTTTCTGCAATTTCCTCCGCTTTATCCTCAAGATTTGTTTTTAGTCCTGATTCATTTTATGTTTTTCCCAGTCGATTATTCCTCTTATCTCGTTAACTTTTTTTCTGTCTGTTAGGATGAGGCTTAAATAATACTATTACTTTGCCCCTCCGATTGGTTTCCATTCAAAAGTAAAAACCCGTGGTTGGGTTAATTACCTTTTCCTTCAGTGCAATTTGAAGTATCCAACCTGCTTCTGAACAGCCTTATTGTGTAGTTTTTTGTTGAACAAACTCAAATATTCTCTCTCTCTCTCTCTCTCTCTCTCTCTCTCTCTCTCTCTCTCTCTCTCTCTCTCTCTCTCTCACACATATATATATATATATGTGTGTGTATGTATATATGTATATATATGTATATATGTATATATATATATATATATATATATATATATATATATATATATATATATATATATATATATATATATATATATATATATATATATATATATATATATATAGAGGTTTTCTCTAATGAATGTACTGAACGAAAGTACTCCCATTATATCATTCCGTCACATCTCTTTGGTGAAGAGGCAGTTTCATTTGACCAACGAACTCTCAAGTCGATGAGAAATGGTAGAATTCACAGTGAATAACAATTCTGGGAATTAGACTCAATGCAAGCCGTGGCAAATTTCTTAATGTCAAATCCAAAATTGGGCCGTGGAAATACTCTACTTCGTGTAATATTGCATTGTGTAATGTGTAATGTAAGGGACATAATCGTTGTTATAACTCTCATTTCATGGCTTTCCAGGCTTCTGTCCTGAGTTCCGTTGCTCGATGGTCTACTCAAGTAGGCCTATACATTTCCTTTGCTTATTCATTTTAGCTTTTGTTTCAGTTTTTTTTTTTTTACATTTATATATACTAAAGACTGTTTCTGACAGACATAGATACCTGAGCATTTTTTTTCATTTATTTTTTTTTCTTTTACAGAGGACTTTCTTACAGACATCGATACCAGTATATATTTTTACTAGAACATTAAGCTTTTTTCCTGAACAGGATGACTGAGAAAAATGTTGTGGGACTACTTTTGGATTCTTTAGTGGATATGCTCAAGAAAGCTAATCAGATGATTATAAGAATAAAATAATTAATTTCCATATTTTAGAATGCACTATTCAACGGATGCTCCGGAGATCGTCAATGTTTTCTTATGTGGGAATCTAATGGATCTAGAGAAAGAAATGTGCATTTAATTCCGCTGATTTTTGAAGTTACCCATGAAATTCAGCTTGCGAAGAGAAATGAAGCAGAAATTTGTCTGTTGAAAAAAGTTCGACCTATTAATGAAGTAAATTTTGGTCTATTGATTTTATATTCATTGTGTAGTACATATTAGATTATTGAACATATAGTGAACCATCTTACTTCACTTTTTCCATTCCCATTTTAAAGGAAATGTAGAGGTTTTTAAGGTGCTATGTTTGGCAAAGCGTGATTTCTTCGAATCGCAATGTAATTTCATGGTTGGATTATACGATTCCAAACTCAAGTCTTGCTACTAACGGATGAATCGGTGGTTGAGGGGAATCGGTGCAGACTGTAAAGCCCTTTCGTCGAACATATTCCACAACGGCGTAAAATTGGATATCGTTTTTTATAAAGCATTTTTATATATAGGACTATACCTCCTAATGATGTGTTTGCCTTTACTAAGGAGAATATTTACGTATTTGTTTGTGTTTTCTTTTATAGAATAAGAAACGCGTATTTACGTTAACCCAGCGCATTGTTTTGAGACAGTTTCGAGAGAAAATACAGATTACTCGCGCGTTAGATTTCTATTATAATACTCTTGACATGTACTTGAATGTGTCCTTAAGGATGAGTCGTTAACCCCTCTGGTGAAAAAGAATGGTTTGGTAATCTCAGTGTTGTCAGGTGTATGAGGACAGAGGAGTATATGTAAAGAATAGGCCAGACTAATCGGTGTATGTGTAGGTAAAGGGAAAGTAAACTGTAACAAGAGAGAAGGATTCAATAAAGTACTGTTTAGCCAGTCAAAGGAACCCATAACTCTCTAGTAGTAGTATCTCAATGGGTGGCTTGTGCCCTGGCCAACCTACTACCTTTAGGGGAATGAGAGGCTAACGTCGGAATATTGTATGGGGGAGCAAGGATATTGTGTGGTGGTGAAGGGAAAGCAGGGACTGTTGAGAATCATACCTATGAACACGTGTCTGACTTTGGGCACTTATCCGTCGGACAAAAGACATGGGGCGATTAAAAAGAAAAACCTTTCTACAACTGCGTACAAGTGATTGGGAGTTACTCCGTGAAATTAGACTTAGAGAAGAAAAATCTTCCTTATGGATTGTAGAAAGTATCCTGTCACCTGCCACAAGGGAACCATTAAACAACTTCTTCAGATGAGTTAATCACCACATCTGGTATGGCTCCATAAAATAGAAAATGTTTGTTTGTGCTGTTTTTAAGAGGGGTCTTAAGTTCAGGAAGCTCTGGTTAGTTTCTTGGTAGATAATCAAATATCTCCTATATCGGAGCAAAACTGCTTTATTCTTTTTATAAGTAATATTGCTTATTCGAATTTGACGATTGGAGAGATGGGCTAGAAACGCGCGCGCTCTCTCTCTCTCTCTCTCTCTCTCTCTCTCTCTCTCTCTCTCTCTCTCTCTCTCTCTCTCTCTCTCATATATCGTCGTCACATTTTTTCTATTATAACTTGTAGTTTCATGTCCTCAACCATGATAGGCGATAACTGATTGTCTCATGCAATGTACATTTAGTACAAATACTCAACGCATTGCTTTTCGTTTTCCAACCCCTGCCAATGACACACCTGGTTTGTTCTCATGTATCCAGATAAATGAAACTAAGCTAAATCTTCAACCTAATGAACCGAGTTTTTTAAACGTATTTAAATTTAACCTTTCGACCATAAATCGAAAAAAAGCTGTCATTTCCACAGATTTAAAAAAAAAGAGAATATAGATATTTATTTATTTCCCCATTAAGCCGTTTCCTTAAACGTCTACGGAAGGCTAAGTATCTATCACTACCACATTCGTACGTGAACTACGGAATCACTGATGGACCATATGCGGAACGCCCACGCATCATTTGTTTCTTGCAACTACAATCTAGCATCAGCGGCACTTCGAACCAATCTACGCATCGTGTCATTCACCTCAGGCTACCCTCTTCACGAGAGAATGCCTGGTCGAAGTCATCGTGCTTCAACAGGAAATATTTTCATGTTGAAGTATTGTGATGGGCAAGAGGGCTCTCGAACTTGGGGAAATTGCTCCCTCAGTTCGAATCTAAATTTTTCTCTCTCTCATATCTTTTTCTTCATCTTAATATTACTTCGACCTTCTCCTAATTTTATGAACTTTCTTTCGTGTTGCTGTCCCAACTCTGAGTAAATTTCCTTATACATATGTACATATATATGTATCTTTTTAATGGTATGGATGTTTCTACAACCGTTATTGCTGCCTACTTTGATAAATGGGGGGAGGTGTCACGATTTTGAGGTGTTTGCAAAATTAGCATACATAAGAAATTCATTGTGACAATTCTTCAATTAATCAGAAAAAAACATCTAATGAAAATTATCATTTATATTCAAATCAACAATGTGTTATTGGAAAAGCTCTATTGCTATAATTCCAGTAATTGTAATTCCTTTGTATTCTATTTCCTTCATATTACACTCATTTCAGGAACATTTCCAATAAAGACCTCTGTTATGATAACTTGATTACAAAAACTTCATAACACTAGGCAGGTGAATCCCTTGGTTCTGCTATACATCGAATCTTCAAGAAATATGCACTAAGCATTAATAGGCATCAAATGTCATGAGAGAATTCTACTAAATAGTTATTCGATCTGTGGCATGTTTTATCTAGCCTAACCCCTTACGACCTCTAGTTCCCTTCATTAAATTGTAAAGACCTCTTGATGATATCCTTTACTTACCGAACCATTTGCTTTCCTACTGTAAGGACCGTCCGTCTCTGTCCCCCCGTGGACCGCTGCCAAGTTCCTACCGGGGGAACGCCGGCGTTAAAACAAGCACACAACCCCTCTCAATATTGTCAAACGTGTCTATATTTCATCATATTTACAGCTCTATTGAGCTATTGTTATTTAAACAGCAACCCTGACAACCCTTTTAAGTCTATAAATCTCAGTATAGCTTTTTTTTTTTTTTTTTTTTTCACAGCGCCAGGAACAGTTATTCAACGTCGCACAGGGAAAAGTGAAATTTCCCTGCGTAAAATTTCCCTGCATTTACAGTTATGATTTCAGTAAAAAAAACTTACCTGCACTTTTCTCCAGACGGCTTGCGACCAGTGAAAGGTACACCCTGCGATCTTCGCATCTGGAAACACTTTTTTTCAGAGCTGACCAAGTAGCCGCCTCAAAATTCAAGACGATTCTCCTTACACACGCAGGTGTGATAAGTGCCTTTATTTTCTGGAAGGAACATAAAATGTATTACAATGAGTATCTAACATGCAGTATTGCGGATAAATTTACAGTATATTTTGTCATCAATATGGATATAAAATATAGCATATATAATTATAGCAAAAATATTTACCTTGAACACTTTCTTGTAATCCTTCTTATGTCGCCTAGACATGAACAGAAACATCAGAAGCACTTGCTTTGTATTATCACTATCATTTCTTAGGAAGGCGTGAACTAAAAAAAGCTGCTCAAAGCCATCTCTGGAACATAGAATTTTGAAAGTCCCATCGACATACCAGGTTTTTGCTTTTTTCAGCAGTTCCATCTGTGCCTCCGTGGCAAATATAAGATGACGGGCACTGTCCACTTTCAGGTCATGACGCAAAAAACCCACTGGAAGGTCCTCCTCTTTGAGCTCAAAATCTTCGCTCCGTAGATCTGGTGGTCTTTGAGCCTGGCGGCATCTGTTTGCTCGTCGGGCAATCAGGTCAGGGTTTTTAGATTGAAGTCATTAAGGTTTAGATGCTGACCAAATGCTGCATTCACCAAGGTTTTTGCCGACGTGAAGTTGTCTGTCACAGCGTCTAATTTCCCCTGTTTAGCTATGGCAACTTTGTGACGTAAACCAAGGTCTGCAGGGTGATCATGTGGATGGATACCACAACAAAACTATCCGCCACGCTGACTTACTTTGGCTGAGCACCGTTTATTCTTGCTCCTATGGCTACACCACCAGTACACAGTGTTGCTGGTAGCTTTCTGAATGAATAAAAAAAAATTAATTTGCAAAGCAGGTATTGTAAACCTCAAATTTTTTATTTAGATGAGTGTATTTTTTTTTTTTTGTACAAAAACTTTTTTTATTTACAGTTGTATGTTGCTCACACAATATGATCATACCTTTTGTATATAGCCATATCCAGTACTTTCTATGAGCATATCCTTTCCCTTTGCTGTACCACTAGTAATAACCTGGGTTCAGCTAGGGAACATTCATTATGCTGTTCAGGTACGTTGACAGGGATGTTTGCACAGAAGGATTTTGTGTCGCCTTCTTCTGGCTCTGTCCTCATAAATGTGGCTTCGGCCATTATCACCTCACCGAAGGATTGCATTGTTCCCTCCATCAATGGCACTTGATTATGTAAATCTGTAATATTGTAATCCTCAGATTCTTGAGTTTCCATGGGAACGCCCGCCTCTCCTTCAGAGTACCTTGTGCACATAAATTCTCTATGTACTTCTCCATTTCTAATTTTTGCATACATGTACTTGGAGATACCTAAGGGGATACAAAATATGTTATCGTACTGTTTTTTTTTTTGCCGGAGATAAAACCAGGCTGACTGATAAATATATCTCACCTTTAATGCAAATTCTGTGTTGCCATCCTCCGTAGGAGTCGCAGTCAACTGTTTGGTGATGATTAAAAACTGGATGATTACAATGATTGACTAACTGAACTGGAGTTGGTTTACTTCTGAAAAGCCTTTGGTCCATCACCAGACCATGCTTATGATCTTCCTATTTCAGAATACCAGCTCAGAATAGTTTAAATAGTTTTTAAATAGTTTAATAAAGAACGCGTCGGTCTTACACTTGTTAAAACAATAATACCGGTAACCGCTAATTCGCCGATAACCGGTAATTCGCAGATCAACAATTACAAATATTGTTAAAGCACCACTATCTGCGAGCTGCTCTGCTTTATTTTGATATCGATCGTGCAGACAATGGTTTGTTACCTTTTTTCTTCACTCTTTCTTACCTTTCTCTTCTCACCTTTTTTTGTAACACTATTATTAATACTAGATCAATGTACAAATATTTTGTTTTCAATTATACCATAAAAGAACTAAGAATAACTAAATAATATTCTGTAAGATAGATAGATAGATAGATATGGACTAAATTTTTGTGGGTACATTTTGACTTCCAATTGGGTATGTTTCAACTTCCCATTGGGTACGTTTTGACTTTCCCATTGGGTACCCATTGGATACGTTTTGACTTGGGTATGTTTTGACTTGCACCCTATTGGATGATCTCAGCCACCCCAAAGATGGTTTGGATTTTTTGGCGGAACTATTCTCAAGGGTTGGGTCTTCGAAATCCAGGGGATCCAATGCTTGGGTTAGGAAGTCCATTATTACAGATATGGGGAGGATGATTCCACAGTTTCTTGGTGCTATCCTTCGTGTAGGGTATGGAGTGGACCATCTGTTAAGTATACTCTAATTGTGCTGATAGTGGAGAGTGCAAATTTCCTTTCTGACATATGATACTCAATATTCTCAAGCAGGTAAATCTCCTAACCAACCCATAAACAAAAAACTACTCTCTCTAAAATGGATCCTTCTAATGACAAATCCCCCTCCCCCTGGATATGCTGACTCTCCCCGGCACTATTGACAACCTCTGGCAAGTCTATTAAGGAAAATTCTCCTGACGTCTTGGGAACGAAAAAGGACCCACTCCTCCAGTGTTCAGAAGCATGATGGTAATGTGAGATAACTGGAAGTCATTCATATATGTGATTTGCCAATAAGCTGTCATTATGAAGCGTTATGGATGACTTTTAAAAATGATGGTAAGATTACTGCAATAAGGATGAATTTCAAGGAAGAAAATGGAAAATGGGAAGCATGGATCTGCTTTGATGATCATGAATAGGCCTTTAAAGCCATTTCTGAAATTACTAAATTAGAAATTGATAAGTGTGTGATTACCGGAGCATTATGCAATGCTGCTCCGTGGAATCTTGATATATATTGCCCGAGTGACTGGTATCACACTGAATCTATGGACACGAAAATTAACTGGATATCAGAAAGAGAGTCTACTCCATCAATGTGGGTTATTGGAACCTCGAAGAGAGAAGACTATAATTATTTTGAATATAGAAAACTAATGCAAAAGAAAGTAGGCAATATAGAACGTAGAGACATATCTAGATATGGCAAGAAATCCATCTTAATTCATGTCAAATCTAAAACGCAGTCTTTTATGCTAAATAATGTAAAGATGGAAGAAAATTTAATGGTAGATATCAAGCCGCATTTGAATTTTAGTTTTGGGAGGGGAGTAATTTTTCATAAAGACCTTTATGATTTTAGTGAGGATGAAATCTTGGATATGTGTCCTATAGAAATATGGAAATTTCATAAGATTCCCAGAACCACCATCATTATTTTAACATTTGAAAACCATGGTGTACCCTCTCATGTACATATAAAAACGAGGGAGTACCAGTTCGCCTTTACCAACAGAAACCTTTGCAGTGTTACAATTGCCTCAAATCTGGGCATCCATTTAAGGTATGTAAAAACAAAGCTTTGTGACTATTCTTCTGATCCTGACCATGGACCCTGCACTTCTATTACAAAGTGCACTAATTTCAACCAAAATCACAAAACTTATAAGAAATCTCCTCAATATGAAATAGAAGAAGCAGCTGTTCAAGAGTCCGATGCAGAACATATCAATGTGGAATATGCTAGGCGACTTCTAAGCAATACCAAAAGCTTTGCAAAGGCCTTAAAATCGAAGGATGCCTGAGATCCAGAGAGAACTATAACGTCTAGCTCTATAACATCAGCTAGACAAGATTATGGAAAATGTTCCCCTCCAAAATCACCTTCTAAGGCTAACACCAGGCCTCCTACGTTGGATTCGGTGCCTAACGTCACAAAGGAACCAACTTCCTCTTAGTCTGCTACACCTCAGATAAACAACCCAAAGCTTTCATCTCGGTTAGCATCATTGCCAGATTTATGGGAGGAATCCCATACTAGAGAGCTATTGGATGCACCTGCCAAAATGGAGGTGCATAATCCTAATGGGTCTCCATCTTTTAATCAAAATAGAGGGAGTCCACCATCCCTCTCCCTTCTTATGAGAAATGCAAAAGTACCTATTGCAAATAGGTCTTATATTTTATCTGGAAAAGATAAACCTTCAACAAACTTTAATCAACCAAAAATTCAAGTTGAGGTTCACCATCCCCCTCAAGAATTAGGTAAAAAGAACATTGAAAAGGCAAATGTGAAACCTAATTTATCAAGACCCTCTCTAAAAAAGCTTGCAGGAAATAATGTTGAATAAAAACAATGGCAATGGGGAGACCTCATCCAAGATGTCTTCCAGAAATAATCCATAGTTTTCGTAATTTTGCAATGGAATTGTTAGGGTTTAAGGGGCAAATATGAAGAACTTTAAGCTCCTTATTCATGAGCACTCCCGTATAGTTTTATGTCTACAGGAGAGCAAGCTTGATGCTAATACTCAATGCCCTTGAGAGTATGTTAGCTATAGGACACCATATGATCAGCAAACAGGGTGCCATGGCGGAAGTCTTAAGTTTGCCGAGATGTCCCCCAAATGGTACAAATTGATGTAGGGAGAAAATACACAATTTGCTCCATTTATTTGTCTCCTAATGACAATATCTTGTAAAATGATTTAGTAGCGGTGATTCAACACTTACCTCAACCTTTTCTCTTGTTGGGGAATTTTAATAGTAGACATCCTTTATGGGGCGATGTTTTAGCAAACACGAGGGGCAATATCATATATATATATCAATTGAGGAAAATGAGGATGTTGGACTCCTTAATACAGGAAAGCCCACACACTTTCATTTCTAGACAGGTACCTTTTCATGTATAATCAATCGTAAGCTCTAATTGCCTTCTAGATTCCGATTGGAGGACATTAAATGATTGGCATACTAATGATCATGCACCCTTCATTATAAACACCAACAAAGGTCAACCTTTACAGAGATTGCCACGATGGAACATTGACAAGGCAGACTGAGATAAATTTCGTTAGCTAAGCAAAATTGAAGGGATGCAGAACAGTTTAAAAGTGTTGACCATGCCATAGACTTGGTGAATGGAACTCTCCATGCAGCAGGAGTCAATTCAATTCAATTCCCAAAACAACAATGTTATTCAAACGATAACCAGTCCCCTGGTGGTCTTCAGAAGTAACTGCCCTGCACAGAGCCACAAGAAGATCTCTTAACTCAATTGCTCAGACGGCGTACTGAGGAGAATTTAATTATATACAAGAAATGTATAGCACAGTTTTGTCGTGCCATGAAAGAAGCTAAGCGCTAGTCATGGGTGTCTTTAGTTTCCTCCATTAAGAGTAGAACAACATCTGTGTGGAGGAAAATAAAAAAGATAGCAGGCAAATTCACCCCAACCCACCACCAGTGTTGAAGGTGAATGGTCAGTATGTGATTGGAACAACTGAGGTTAGCAATGGCCTGGCTGACCATTTCTTAAATGTATCATGCAACTGTGTAGCAGCCCCTGGTCACCAGTATAGGGACATTGAAGAAAAGAAAATTTTTAGATTTTGCAACAGGAAGGGAAGAGTCATACAATTTTCCTTTTACTGAAAGACAACTTGATTCTGCACTTTCTTCTTGTAAAGATACAGCTCCTGGACCCAATGGAATTCCATATGGAATGATTAAACATGTACTTGTTAATACTAAAATATTTATTTTAATCATTTTTAACAAGATGGCATGATCATAGTTATCCAAGCATTTGGGAACTAGCTATTATTTTAGCCTATTTAAAACCCGGTAAGGATAAGTTTTTACCAGCAAACTATCGACCAATTGCATTGACATCTTGTTATGTAAGGTCATGGAGAATATGGTCAATGCAAGACTGATGTGGTATTTTATCACCTATCCAATGTGAATTTTAGAAAATGCACTCAACAACTGTTGTGTTGATACGACTTAGTCCTCTATTTGTGAAGCCTTTGCTTCCAAACAGCACTATGTAACTTTTTTTGAAAAGGCATATGATACTTCTTAAAGATACGGTATAGTTAAAACCATTCATAATTTGGGATTATGAGGAGAGCTACCATTGTTCATTCAGTCATTTATTTCACATAGATTTTTTCAAGTGCGATTGGGGGAAGCTGTATCAGAGAGGAAATGTCAGGGAGGAGTTCCCCAGGGTAATGTGCTAAGTGTAATCCTATTTGCACTAACTATTAATGTGATACCCTTTTTCATTCCCCAAGATATACTCTCAATGCTATTTGTAGATGATCCCTCTATCATTTTCTGGAGCTAAAATGGTAATTGTTGAGAGAAAACTGCAACTCTCCATTGATAAGTTTTTTTTTTTTTTTTTTTTTTTTTTTTTTTTTTTTTTACACCTTGAAAAGGCATATGATACTTCTTAGAGATACGGTATAGTTAAAACCATTTATAATTTGGGATTATGAGGAGAGCTACCATTATTCATTCAGTCGTTTATTTCACATAGATTTTTTTAAGTGAGAGTGGGGGAAGCTGTATCAGAGAAAAAATGTCAGGAAGGAGTTCCCCAGGGTAATGGGCTGTGTGTAATCCTATTTGCACTAACTATTAATGGGATACCCTTTTTCATTCCCCCCTCTTAATGAGAGAATGCCTTGATGAAGTCATTGAGCTTCAGCATGGCATTTCATTCCCGTGCTGAAACTTGGTGACGGGCAAGAGGGCTCTCGAACTTGGGGAAAATGCTCCCCCAGTTCGAATCTAAATTTCTCTCTTTCACCTTTTTCTTTTTCTCAATATTACTTCGACCTTATCCTAATTTCATAAACTTTCTTTAGTCTTGCTTTCCAAACTCTATGAGAAAAATTTCCCTTTATATGTGTGTATATATTATGTACATATATATTTATTAATTTTTTTTTTCTCCTATGGCTTGGATGTTTTTACATCCATTGTAGCCCCGGCGGGGATGTTCATACATCCTTTATTGCTGTCTGCTTTGATGAGTGGGAGGAGGTATCACGGTTGGGAGGTGTTTGCATTCAAAGCTATATGTGAGAGTATTGGATGATTTCAGCCATCCCGAAGATGGTTTGGACCTTTTTGGCGGAACTATTCTCTAGTGTTGGGTCTTCGTAATCCAGGGAGATCCAATGCTTGGGGTAGGACTCTCGGCTTTTGGCCGGAAGCCCGTCATTATAGATATGGGGAGGATGATTCCATAATTTCTTGGTCTCAGTCCTAACAGGCGGGTTCAGCTTACACCTGTGCCTCTATATCTGTTTTGATGCTATCCTTCGGGTAGGGTATGGAGTGGACCATCTGGGAAGTATACTCTCATTGTGCCGATAGTGGAGAGTGCAAATTTCCTTTCCGACGTGTGATGGCCTAACATTCTCGAGCAGGTACATCAAACTAACTCTTTTCTCTCTTTAGTATAATGGATTCTTTAAGGAACGAACCCCCATCCCCTGGATACGCTGACTCTCCCCTGGCACTGTTGACGACCTCTGCTAATGTGATAAGGGATAGCTCTGTTGATGACCTCGGAACGGGAAAGGACCATTCTACTGATATTTCTAAATCGAGTAATTTGGGTAACACGAGGAAACTTCGAATCCTCCATGTTACACAAATTTCAATAGAAACAAATTATGATGATCTATGTAAAGCATTCGAATGCTATGGATGCATAAAAGAAATAAGGATGAAACTTGAAGCTGAAACTTGGGATTCATGGATATCTTATAGTAGTTATGACGAAGCATTTAGTGCAATAAGTAATTTGAATAATATTGAAATTAATAACTTGAATGTCGCGGCTGCTCTCTGCGATAAGGTACCAAAAGATTTAGATGTGTACAGGCCTGCCGATTGGTTGGAAAAAGACGCAGATTTAGTCATGCCCTCCCAGAGAAATCCAAAACCACCGATGTGGCTTATCCCTGGATAGGTATGCTACTCGGACACCCCTTTAAGGGTATACTCGGTCGTGAACGACCCCGACTCCGAAAAAAATTCAGGAAAAATTTAGTTATGCATCAATCTGTATTGTTTGACTTGCTAAAAATACTTCAAAGAATGCTAAAAATTACTGAAAATATAAATGATACCCATCTACAAAATAACTATTTATTGGAAATATATTAAAAATTTAAGTATACAAAAAAAGACGACGTAAATATTCACAAAAAATAGAAATATACATATACACATAAATCCCTTTAGGGACACCTTCTTAGATGGCAAAGCAACAGCGTGTAATTGCTGGAAATGAGTTGGACCCATAGAAGTCAAGATCTGAAATGAGAAAAAAAGGGTAAATTTTTTTGGCCAAAAAAAATTTGTCCAAATTTCATGAATTTTTTTGGGTACCCAAATGAAATAGGAAGAGGCTAATTTTCTTATAGAATAAACTCATATTATCCTAGAACAGAAATACATAATAAAATGTGCACTAAGATGTAATTTACTGTTATAACAGGGGCGAAATCTAAAGGTCATTTTTTGACGGCCTAGTTCACAATGTAAATTTCTTATGAAAATCATTGTATCTCCTATAAAATATGATATTTATGCATTAAATTATACCAAAATATCACGAATTCTATACAGAACAAGAATATATAGAGATATGCCAACTTACCTTTCGGGTATGTCAACAAAATGGCCGCAGGCTGCAACAACTCTTACAGCCCAATCTTCCACTTGAAATGAAGAATGGGGTTGCAAGCTCCATATTATCATCAACATCTCTTTTTAACTCCATTAGAAGTGTGTTGATGACATCCATGCGAGGGAATACTGTCTGCTGGCCATTATTGAAGATAAATTCAAAATAAATAGAAAAAAAATCAAATTTGCAAAAAACCCTAAAAAATCAGAAATTAGCATTTGAGGGAAAATGGACCTCATGGCAATATATGGCATCTAAGCCAAAACCAATGTCATGCAAGTGGTAGACACACCATCCACCCACACTTTCCAACTATAAAGAACCAAACAAGTATCAACACTGTTCGACAATTTATAATTATGTAATAACTTTGCTGTTTGATCACTTACCCCTATAAAGGTATTCAGGGTCGAGGTCGACCCCTGGGGGGGTAAAAAAACGGGGAAGGAGGGGAGTTAGACGAAAATCAGTCCTAAAGCAGACAATGGCATGTAGACTAGTCACCCCTTGCAGGTCGATCACTTCCATATTCGAGACAGCTGATGATTTATGGGGAAAAAACAGGTTTTGAAAATGCTGTAGGGGTCGCAAACGACCCATCATACCTTTCCAGGGTTATAGCTGAATCAAAGGGGGTTACAGGGAATTATTTTAAAATATGCAAATTGATTCAGAAAAAAGTAGGAACTATTGCACCAGGCGATATATCTCGTTTTGGAAAAAATAGTTTCCTTATCCATGCCAAATCCAGTACACAGTCGGTAATATTGTCCAATATGAAAATAAGTAATGATGACATTAAGTTAGATGTCAAACCCCTCCTAAATTTTAGCTACGGAAGGGGCGTAGTTTTTAACAGAGATCTATATGATTTTACAGAGGAGGAGATACTGGCCATGTGTCCATTAAATGTTTGGAAAGTTCATAAAGTCCCAGGTACATCAATGATAATCCTTACGTTCCAGGATGCTGATGTACCTTTTCATATTATTATCGAGAACGAAAGGATTAAAGTAAGACCCTTCAAGCAGAAGCCATTGCAATGCTTTAATTGTTTTAAATTTGGGCACCGGTCCAAAGTTTGCAAAAATGAGATGATGTGTGGTATTTGCTCCAAATCTTACCATGGAGAGTGTGCACTTGGAGCCAGGTGTTTAAATTGCAGCTCGAATCACAAATCCAGACAAGATCTGCGAGCTATATAAGTTGGAGGAAGCTGCCCTCAACAAATCAAACTTAGAACACATAAGTGTGACCTATGCCAAAAGACTATTAAATAAATCAAATACATATGCTAAGGCATTAAAATCAAACCAACCTAGCACTGCCAATAGCTAAAAAAAAAGTATACTATCTGACAAAATGTCAAATAACGAGGTAACCATATCACCTCCTGAAGCTTTACCACGGTGTATTAACACTAGGTCATTGCCCATTGCTGTACAGCCTTCAGCCGCCATTACAAAAAGTAATACAAACCTCTCTCAGTCCATGTCCTTGCCTGATCTGATGGAGGTTCCACTTAAGACTAACTTACCTGATGCACCTGTTGTGGGAAAGGTGCAAAAACCTCGAATCCCACCATCTATTAATCGCAAAAGAGAGAGACCTCCATCTCTCTCTCCACCCTCCATTAGAAACGTTAAGGTTATGACATCAAATAAATTTGATGTTTTGTCTGTTGATGTTTTTAATGAACCAGAAGATGGACTGAATAAATCAGAAATTCAAGTTGAGGTCCACCATCCACCTCAACAAATAGATAAAAAGAATACAAAGAAAAACACCAACGTTAAACCCAACATAACAAGACCACCTCTGAAGAAACCTACTGGTAATAATGTTAAATTAAAAACTGCTAATGGGAAGACCTCATCCAAGATGTCTTCCAGAAATAATCCATAGTTTTCTCCTCCATTTTGCAATGGAACTGTCAGGGTTTGAGGGCGAAATATGAAGAACTTAAGCTCCTAATTCATGAGCATTCCCCCATAATTGGATGTCTACAGGAAAGTATGCTTGATTCTAACACTCCTAGTCCTCGAGAGTATGTTAGCTATAGAACACCATATAATCAACAAGCAGGGAGCCATGGCGGAAGTCTCATGTACATTCGTCGAGATGTTCCCCAAATACCCATGTCTATACGTACAACCCTGCAGGCAGTTGTACAAATTGATATAGGGAGAAAATATACAATATGCTCTCTGTACTTACCTCCAAATGATAATATTTTATATGATGATTTAGCAGAGGTCATTCAACAACTCCCTCAACCTTTTCTCTTACTGGGAGATATGAATGGTAGACATCCTTTATGGGGTGATGTTTTGGCCAACACAAGGGGCAATATTATCTCATCAATTGTGGAGAATGAGGATGTGGGACTCCTTAATACAGGAGAGCCCACACACTTCCATGTTCAGACAGGTACTTTGTCATGCATTGACCTTTCAATTGCAAGCTCTAACTGCCTTCTTGATTTTGATTGGAGGACATTAGATGATTGCCATACTAGTGATCATGCACCAATCATTATAAACACCAACAAGGGTCCGCCTTTGCAAAGATCGCCACGTTGGAATCTAGACAAGGCAGACTGGGTTAAATTTTCCGAGCTAAGTGAAATCGAAGGGAGAGCAGAACAGTTTGAAAGTGTTGATGATGCCATAGACCTACTGAATGGAACTCTTCATACAGCAGGAGTCAATTCCCAAAACAACAGGGTTATTCAAACGACGACCAGTCCCGTGGTGGTCTTCAGAACTAACTGCACTCCACAGAGCCACAAGAAGATCTCTAACACGATTGCGTAGACGCAGAACTGATGAGAATTTAACTATGTACAAGAAATGTAGAGCACAGTTCTGTCGTGCCATGAAAGAAGCAAGGCGCCAGTCATGGATGTCTTTTGTTTCCTCCATTAACAGTAGAACACCACCATCTTCTGTGTGGAGGAAAGTAAAAAAGATAGCTGGCAAATTCACCCCAACCCACCACTAGTGTTGAAGGTGAATGGCCTGTATGTAACTGAAGCAAATGAAGTTAGCAATGCCCTGGCTAATCATTTTTCAAATGTATCCAGCAAGTGTGAAGGAGCCCCTGGTCACCAGTATAGGAGCACTGAAGAAAAGAAAATTTTAAATTTTGCAACAAGAAGGGAAGAGTCGTATAATTCTCCTTTCACTGAAAGAGAATTTGATTCCGCACTTGCTCATTGCAACGATACAGCCCCTGGACCCGATGGAATTCCATATGCAATGATTAAACATGTACATTTTAATACAAAGCTATTTATTTTAAGCATTATTAATAGAATATGGCATGATCATAGTTACCCAAGTGTTTGGGAACTAGCCATTATTTTAGCCTTTTTAAAACCCGGTAAAGACAAGTTTTTAGCAGCAAACTATCGTCCTATTGCATTGACATCTTGTTTATGTAAAATCATGGAGAAGATGGTCAATGCAAGGCTGATATGGTACCTTGAAAAGAAAGGTATTTTATCACCGATTCAACGTGGATTCCGAAAAATGCACTCAACGACTGATGTGTTGATACGACTTGAGTCTTCTATTTGTGAAGCCTTTGCTTCCAAACAGCACCATGTTACAGTATTTTTTGACCTTGAAAAGGCATATGATACCACATGGAGATATGGTATTCTTAAAACCATTCATGAATTGGGATTGAGAGGAGAGCTGCCACTATTTATTCAGGCATTTCTTTCACGTAGAGTTTTTCAAGTGAGAGTGGGGGAAACTCTATCAGAGAGTAAGTGCCAGGAAGAAGGAGTTCCTCAGGGTAGTGTGCTGAGTGTAACCCTTTTTGCACTAGCAATTAATGGGATATCCTCTGCCATTCCCCAGGATGTTCTCTCAACATTATTTGTGGATGATCTCTCAATATCATTTGCTGGCACTAGAATGGCAATGGTTGAGAGAAAAATCCAACTCTCTATTGATAAAATTATCCAGTGGGCTGACATGAATGGATTTAAGTTCTCGACAAGTAAAACTACCATTGTCCATTTTTGTCGTATCCGGGGAGTACATCCAGACCCGGATATATACATTAAAGGTCAACGGATACCATGTGTATCGGAAACCAAATTTTTAGGTTTGATATTTGACTGTAGACTTACATGGGTTTCTCACCTAAAAGCGCTAAAAGCTAAATGTGTTGAAGCTCTGAATATCTTAAAAGTATTGTCCCATACATCATGGGGGACAGACCGCAATACTATTTTAAAATTATGCAAGGCCTTGATTTTTTCCAAAATTAGTTATGGTTGTGAGGTATATTCTTCAGCCACCCCAAGCCGGTTAAAAATATTAGACTCGATACATCATGCAGGTATTAGATTGTCTACTGGAGCTTTTAAAACCTCGCCTATCCCAAGTCTCCTTGTTGATGCTGGAGAGTTACCTCTAGACCTTTACCGAATGTCTTCCATTCTTCGGTATTGGTTTAGATTGCAAAGACTCCCTAACTCTCTAGCCTTTCAGACTGCAAGCCTTGTAAGACACGCATCATACTTTGAGTTACACCCAAAATCTCCTCAACCTTATGGCTTTCGGGTGAAACGATTATTAAATAGTCTGGATATAATTAGAAATAAGGTACTTCCATTCAAGGTATCATCAACGCCTCCATGGAAGTTACCAGAGATATCTATTTGTAAATATTTTATTGGAGATAAGAAGAATATGTCAGACATAGAAGCCAGGTCTCTTTTTAATGAACATGTTAAAGAACATAGAGGATCAACTTTTATCTATACTGATGGCTCCAAATCTGATGCTGGCGTTGGATTTGGAGTACATAGTAATGGTTTTAATTGTAGAGGTGCACTTCCTCTGACCGCTTCCATATTTACTGCCGAACTGTATGGCATATTAACCGCTATTGAGAAAATAGCGTTGGAGAAGGAGGGTAATTTTACAATTTTTAGTGATGCAAGGAGTGTCCTTCAAGCTATGGAAGTTTTTAATTCTAATAACCCTCTAGTTTTAAAGATTTTAGAATGGCTTTTCCTTATTGGACGGAGAGGTATAACAGTTCAATTTTGTTGGGTTCCAGCACATGTAGGTGTGTCCGGGAATGAGAAGGCAGATTCACTGGCTAAGGAGGCTGCATCCGATTTGCTGCCAAGAAGGTATCCCATTCCCTGTAATGATTTCTTACCTGACATCAAGAAATTGGTTTGCAATAAATGGCAACAGCAATGGGATAATCAAGATGGCAATAAAATGAGGGAAGTAACAAATGACA
This sequence comes from Palaemon carinicauda, assembly GCF_036898095.1. Lineage (NCBI taxonomy): Eukaryota > Metazoa > Arthropoda > Malacostraca > Decapoda > Palaemonidae > Palaemon > Palaemon carinicauda. The sequence continues at coordinate 46,487,753 of NC_090751.1, forward strand.
TATCTCCTTGGAGGTATAATATGATGCCCCGAAAATGGGAGACGTCTCTTTGTCGTCTCCGTATTGGTCACACTCGGTTGACACATGAGTTTCTGCTGAAGGGCCAACACCAACCGTATTGTGTCAACTGTTTAGTACCTCTAACAGTAAGGCATTTGTTGACCGAATGCCCCAATTATAACAACTTGCGGAATAGATATTTGTTTGAGGCTCGAGGTGAGGGTGGCAGGTTCATCCTTGCCAAGATTCTTGGAAATTATGTGTCCTACCATGCAAGTGGCATTTTTAGATTTCTTTCAGAAGCAGGTCTTCTGAAAAATATTTAACTTTTATGACATTCAATTTTTATGATTTTAATTGAATACTCTTAAATTTTTTATTTTATTTCATTTTTTATTTTTGTATACATAAATTAAATGTTAACGGCGTCAATGACCTTAGATGTCAGGATGCCTGAAAACTTTAAATCATTCATTCATTCATTTTCATTCCCCAAGATATACTCTCAACGGTATTTGTAGATGATCCCTCTATCATTATCTGGAGCTAAAATGGTAATTGTTGAGAGAAAACTGCAACTCTCAATTGATAAAATTATTTATTGGCCTGATATGAATGGGTTCAAGTTTTCGACAAGCAAAACTACTGTTGTCCATTTCTGTCGTATTCGGGGTGTACATCCAGACCTGATCTATACATCAAAAGGTCAACGGATCCCATGTGTAAGTGAAGCTAAATTTTTAGGATTGGGATTTGATTTTAGGCTTACGAGTGTTCCTCACTTGAAGGCCTTCAAAGCCTAGTTGTCTTGAGACTCTGAATCTTTTAAAAGTATTGTCATATACAGCGTGGGGTGCAGACTGCAAAACTTTTAAAATTATATAAGGCCTTATTGTTTTTCAGAAATTAGTTATGGATGTGAAATATACTCCTCAGCCACCTCAAGGCGATTAAAGGTATTAGATTCCATACATCATGCTGGTATTACATTATCCACAAGAGCGTTTAGAACATCGCCTGTCCCAAGTGGACTTGTTGATGCTGGAGGATTACCTTTAGACCTTACCATAAGTCTTGCAAAGACTTCTAAATTCTTTAGCCCGTCAGACTGCAAACTTTGTAAGGCATTGTAGATATTTAGAATTGCACCCAAAATCTCCCAAACCTTATAGTTTTTGGGTAAAGCAATTAATAATCAGTCTTCATATAGCAAAAAACAGAGTTCTTCCGTTTAGGATATCACTAACACCTTCATGGAAATTACCAGAGATATCTGTTTGTAAATATTTTATTGGTATAAAAAAAAGAACATGACTGAATTAGAAGCCAGGTCTCTTTTTATGGAACATGTCGAAGAACATAAGAAATCGACTTTTATATATACTTATGGCTCTGATGCTGGCGTTGGATTTGGAGTGTATAGTAGTTCTATTAATTGTAGAGTTGCACTTCGTCTAATATCTTCCATATACATACTGCCGAACTATATGGCATACTAACCGCTGTTAAGAAAATAGCCTTAAGAGGGGGCAGTTTCATTATTTTTAGTGCTCTGAGAAGTATTCTACAAGCTCTAGAAGTTTTTAATTCCAGTAACTCTTTAGTTTTAAAGATTTTAGAGTGGCTTTTAATCATTGGCATGAAAGGTATAACAGTTCGATTTATCTGGGTTCTGGCACACGAAGGTGTTTCTAGAAATGAAGAGACATTCACTGGCAAAGAATGCTTCAGCCAAGTTGCTACCAAGAAGGTATCCCATTCGCTGTAATGGTTTTTTACCGTTGATTAAGAATTTTATTTATAACAATTGGCAACAGCATTGGGTTAGGTTAACTGAAAATAAGGTGAGAGAAATAACGAATGTTATATCCCCATGGAGGTATAACATGATGCCCCGAAAATGGGAGACGACTATTTATTGTCTCTGCATTGGTCACACTCGGATGACACACAGTTTCTACTGGCTGGCCAACACCAACCATATTGCGACGACTGTTTGATACCCTTGACAGTGAGGCATTTGTTGACTAAATGCCCCACATATAACACAAAAGAAAATAGATATTTGCTTGAGGCTCGAGGTGAGGATGGCAGGTTTATCCTTGCCAAAATTCTTGCACATGATGTGTCGTACAATGCTAGTGGTTTTTTTTTTAGATTGATTTCAGAAGCAGGTCTTCTGGAAGATATTTAACTTTTATAATGACATATTTACTTCTATGGTTTTAATTGAATATTCTTTTATTCCTTTATTTATTATAAACGATATCGGCGTCAATGACCTTCGATGTCAGGATGCCAGACAACTTCAAATCAATCAATCCATTAGCCCAACAAGCACTCTTTCACCGCAACCTAGCATACGCAATTTTTTTTTTTTTTTTTTTTTTTTTTTTTTTTTTTTTTTTTTCTTCATGTTATATTCACGCATTCCTCCTAACTTATAAAATGTTCAACTCTTTTAACTAAATAATGATTATTCTTATTTCTTTTCAGGTGAATAAAACTTCTCCAAGCTGTCTGGCCCATCCTTCCATGTATGTTAAATTTTTTAACCATTGCTTTGGCTTACGCCACATTTTTTTTCTTTGCATGCCACTTGTACTACGTAGATGATTATCTACTGATTTTATCTTTTTTTATATATTATTCCACATCCATAAAGGATAGTTGGCCTAACAAACACTTATATGTGGTAAAAGGGCCACCAATCACAATCCATGTTAACACGTAGTCTTAAGCAGCCATTCTGCTACCTTTTATGTGAATCGCCTTTACTTGTATCTCGCCAGCGTCCGGAATACTCTCCCAAATACATATTATTTCAATATCTATATTGACATTCATTGGTGCTTTTTTCATAATGCTAGTAAATGTTAAATGTACCTTTATGTATATATATATATATATATATATATATATATATATATATATATATATATATATATATATATATATATATATATATATATCATGGTTACGTTTTATTCTTATATGGATTGACTCATTCTTAATGGGAAGTAAAGATGTGTGTCTGACAATGAATCTCATTGAAATCCTTTTTTTTTTTTTCGATGGGAAGAGAAAAATTAAATTGAATTACATCTAAAACACGGTTTACCAGCATGTCGACTCGGAACGTAGTAAATGACCTCCGGTTAGTTTCTTTAAGACGTTTTCGTACCCTTATTCTTTCCTCTCACGTCCAAATACTAAGGGAACAGGGATTTATCAAGCTGACGTTAATGTGACAGCCATCTATCGCTTTTTGGGCAAGAGATGTAATAATGTAACTTCATCCATGCTATAAATACCTAGAGAGTCTCACTCGGTTTGCAAGTAACATATGAAGGGTTCTCGTTATGTGGGTAATCTTACATGGAAAGAAGAACGAGGGAGACTGAAGTTTGCAATTTATATTATTTAAAATATGTCGTGTTTAAGTTCAACTGAAATATTAATATACGTTATTCCAAACGAAACTGTTATTTGTTAAATTTTGTCGGAACAGGATTTTAGCTTCGTTCATTATACGTGATAATTATTGATACCGTGGGGTTGATTATTCTTCTGCATATGACTTTATTACATAAGAAAACAATCTTACATTCCAAGGATTTTTTTTGGTGGGCAAACACGCAAACTTTCAAATGCAAAACAGTAAGTGTACACACTTTCTCTTGCGCTGAATGACCCCTTGATTACAATGCACATTAAGCCTAATTTCCTTTCTCTCTCTCTCTCTCTCTCTCTCTCTCTCTCTCTCTCTCTCTCTCTCTCTCTCTCTCTCTCTCTCTCTCTCGTACATATATTTATAATGTTTAAATGGGATTAGATTTGTGAATTCATGCCACGTGTGTTTTGCGGGTTTTATATAGGTTTTTTTTTTAATAAAATTAGAAAAGGTTAGTTTGACTGTAATATCGGCAGTGCATAAATGAAAGAATTATTATTATTATTATTATCATTATTATTATTATTATTATTATTATTATTATTATTAGTTACTACAATCCTTGTTGGAAAAGGAGGATGTTATAAGCCCAAAAGCTCCAACAGGGAAAAGTAGCCGAGTGAGGAAAGGAAATAAAGAAGTAGACAAACTACTAGAGAAGTAATGAGCAATTGATATCAAATATTTTAAGAACAGTAACAACATGGAAATAGATCTTTCACATATAAACTATAAAGAGTCTTATGTCAGCCTGTTCAACATAAAAACATTTGATGCAAGTTTGAAATATTGAAGTTCCACCGATTCAACTATGCTGATTGGGATCATTCCGGAATTTGGTCATAGCTTGAATAAAATATCTAGAATACTGTTAAGTATTGAACGTTTTGCTGGAGAAGGCATGACTATTAAAATTAACTGCATACCTTGTATTACAAGCAGAATAGTATTGTCTTAGAAGATCTGAATGAAAAGGTTGGTCATAGTAATGAAAATTCTTATGCAACATGTATAAAGAACTAACTGAATAACGCTGCCAGAGATTAATATCTAGATCAGGAATATTAAAGTTATTATTTTTATTATTATAATTATCATGATGGGAGATGAGAATGAGAGATTACAAGAGAGGAAGTGAGGAGAGCACTAGATGAAACGAGAGTAGGAAAAGCATCTGGTATGGATGGTGTGAGAGCTCAGATGCTGAAGGAAGAGGGTGTGACTGTACTTAAATGGTTGGTGAGATTGTTTAATATGTGTTTGTGTTGTCAATGGTACCAGTAGATTGGGTTTGTGCGTGTATTGTACCACTATATAAGGGTAAGGGAGATGTACATGAGTGTTGTAATTCAAGAGGTATTAGTTTGTTGAATGTAGTTGGAAAAGTCTATGGAAGAGTACTGATTAATAGGATTAAGGATAAAACAGAGAATGCAATCTTAGAATTACAGGGTGGTTTTAGAAGAGGTAGGGGTTGTATGAACCAGATTTTTACAGTTAGGCAGATATGCGAGAAATATTTAGCAAAAGGTAAGGAGGTGTATGTTGCGTTTATGGATCTGGAGAAAGCGTATGATAGAATTGATAGGGAAGCAATGTGGAATGTGATGAGGTTATATGGAGTTGGTGGAAGGTCGTTGCTGAGACAGGGATGTGTGATGTCGTTGTTTAACTTGTATGTTGATGGAGTGGTGAGAGAGGTGAATGCTCGAGTGCTTGGACGAGAATTAAAACTGGTAGATGAGAATGACCATGAATGGGAGGTAAATCAGTTGTTTTTTGCCGATGATACTGTACTGGTTGCAGACGCGGAAGAGAAGCTTAGTAACAGAATTTGGAAGGGTGTGTGAGAGAAGGAAGTTGAGAGTTAATGTGGGTAAGAGTAAGGTTATGACATGTACAAGAAGGGAAGGTGGTGCGAGGTTGAATGTCATGTTGAATGGAGAGTAACTTGAGAAGGTGGATCAGTTTAAGTACTTGGGATCTGTTGTTACAGCAAATGGTGGAGTGGAAGCACATAAATGTCAGAGAGTGAATGAAGGATGCAAAGTGTTGGGGGCAGTCAAGGGAGTAGTAAAAAATAGAGGGTTTGGTATGAATGTAAAGAGAGTCCTGTATGAGAAAGTGATTGTACCAACTTTGATGTATGGATCGGAGTTGCGGGGAGTGAAAGTGACGGATAGACAAAAATTGAATGTGTTTGAGATGAATTGTCTAAGAAGTATGGCTGGTGTATCTCGAATAGATAGGGTTAGGAACGAAGTAGTGAGGGTGAGAACGGGTGTAAGAAATGAGTTAGCAGCCAGAGTGGATATGAATGTGTTGAGGAGGTTTGGCCATGTTGAGAGAATGGAAAATGGCTGTCTGCTAAAGAAGGTAATGAATGCAAGAGTTGATGGGAGAAGTACAAGAGGAAGGCCAAGGTTTGGGTGAATGGATAGAGTGAAAAAAGCTCTGGGTGATAGGAGGAAAGATGTGAGAGAGGCAAGAGAGCGTGCTAGAAATAGGAATGAATGGCGAGCGATTGTGACGCAGTTCCGGTAGGCCCTGCTGCTTCCTCCGGTGCCTTGGATGACTGCGGAGGTAGCAGCAGTAGGGGATTCAGCGTTATGAAGCTTCATCTGTGGTGGATAACGGGGGAGGGTGGGCTGTGGCACCTTAGCAGTACCAGCTGAACTCAGTTGAGTCCCTTGTCAGGCTAGGAGGAATGTAGAGAGGAGAGGTCTCCTTTTTTTGTTTCATTTGTTTGATGTCGGCTACCCCCCAAAATTGGTAGAAGTGCCTTGTATATGTATGTATGTATTATCATTATTGTTATTATTATTATTATTGTTATTATTATTATTATTATTATTATTATTATTATTTTTAGCTAAGTTACAACGCTAGTTAGAAAAACAGGATGTTATAAGCATAAGGGCTCCAACAGGGAAAATATCCCAGTGAGGAAAGGAAATTAGAAAACAGAATAGTGTGCCCGAGTGTACCTTTAAGCAAGATAACTGTAACCCAAGTCAGTGAAAGACTATGGTACAGAGGTTATGACACTACCGAAGACTAGAGAACAATGTTTTATTTTGGAGTTTCCTTCTCCCAGGAGAGCTGCTTGCCATAGCTAGAGTCTTTTCTACCCATATCAAGTGGAAAGTAGTCATTGAACAATTACAGTGCTGTAGTTAACCACTTGAGTGAAGAAATAATTTTCAGTTATCATAGTGTTGTCTAGTTTATGAGTAAATAGGAGAAAGTATAAAGAATAGACCAGACTAATCATTGTATGTATAGGGAAAGGAAAAAAATTGCAGTAACCAGATAGGGAGCCAGTGTACTACCATCTGGACAGTCAAATTCTTGTACAACAAAATAAGATGAGATTCAGCTGCTGAAGGCCAGGCTGGAGAGCATTACTCGAAATAAGGTAGAATGAAAAAATGAAAAAACTTCAAAATAAATGGATCACCGAAAAATTTTAAAATATTAAAAGACGCCTTTGACGTTTTGTCAAAACACATTCAAAAACTTTAGATAATAGGGGAGTTTTGGAAATTGAATGATAACCAGCTGGACTAGAGCTACCACAAACACATTTACCTACTGAAGTAATATTACCAATGCTATTGGAAACGTCCTTGCCTAGCAGTCTGGTGAACGGGAGATAGATTCCTGTTCAAACTCGATAATTTCTTGTTGTGTCTGAAACTTCACCATCCTTGTGAGCTAAGGAGGGAAGGTTTGAGCGAGCTTATAGGTCTACCTGATGAGCCATCAGCAGTCATTGCTTAGACCTCCCTGGTCCTAGCTTGAGTGGAGAGGGGCTTATTCGCTGATCATATGTATTTATGGTCAGTGTCAGGGGCATTGTCACTGTCCCTTGCCTCTGCCATTCATGAGTGGTCTTTAAAACCTTTAAGTGCTAAAAGAACCTCTTCATGCTAACTCGCAGAAATTAGCAGATAACATATTAACTAAGAAAACGGCAGGCTGTATAAAAAACAAAGGTAAAATACCAATTTGGTCTACACCTCCGTAAGCATCAAGGTCCATCAAGAGTTTTAATTTCATGGGAATGGGAAGCTAAACTAGTTGTTTAGCTTCTGGAAAACAGGAATGATGAGGATCTAGTTTCTCGTTATTCTGCCTACTGTCAAACATATCACCCAAAAGAGTTGTTTTTACCTTTGGACAGTGAGTGGCATAGCCATCTGGTTTAAGTAAAGGAGAACCTGTCGAGTCTGCACCAAATATTGCAGCTTTAAGGGTAGTCCACAAATTATGTTCCTGGATGTACCAAGAAGGGTATATTTTATGATTGAATTGTATTTTTTTTTTTTTTCAGTTGAAGCATAAAATCTCAGAGCAACAGCTCTTAGGTAGTAGTGTGTGAGGTTGCTGTTAGGCTATAACAGAGAAGCGAGGTGAATGGAACTAACCTTTATTTAAAAGATAAAAGAGTTTATATAGCAGTTCCGAGCAAGAATGTCATAAAAATTCAAAATAATGCAGGAAAAGGTAAGCTTAAACACGTTTTGTTATCTATGCATAGGGAGAGCAAGATATATAAAATGAACCACCGTTAGTGTACAAGTGTGTGTGAAATATGTATAGTACATGGCTCCCCTCGTAAAAAAGACATGCATGTGAAATAGGGCGCCCTGCTCTTGAGAGGCAAATTGTAGGCGGGCCATCTTGCAGAAGATATGCAGGTTTTAGGCAATTAATGGAGACCCAGTCTTCTTTTCCACGAATGTTAAGAAAGCCTTTGGTGTCTGATGGATCACTAGGAAAGAGTCCATGTGCAGGAAAATGCGCGATGCTTGTGCAAATCTGGTGGTATGTATTGCTTTGCTGGGTCTTGTAAGTCCGGCAACATGGAGTAAATTTTCCTACAACATGACGTAGATTGTCGGAGGTGGTTACAGACAAAAAAAAAATCAGCAAGGACAACCAATGGGTTGCCATACCCCATTTCAGCTGCCGAGAAATCCAGGGTGTCTTTAGGAGCTGTCCTTAGTACCAGGAAGAACCAGGGAAGTAGAGTAAACTATTTGGAATCATTGCATCAGGACATCAAAGCTGCTTTGAGGGTGTGATAAAAACGTTAAACCATTCCGTTGGCTGGAGAGTTGTAGGCAGTTGTCTGACATTGGGTGATGCTCAGAAGATTATCTAATTATGTCCAGAATTGATAGGAAATGGTGGTACCCTTGTCAGAAGTAATATGCTCAGGGATACTAAATTTTGCTATCCACCTTGAAAGTATGGCGGATATACATGAGGCGGATGTTCCAGTTTGCATGGGAAAGGCTTCTGACTAACGAGTAGAGTGGTCAATGACGGTAAACAGGTAACGATGTCCTTGTGATGTGTGTAGTGAACCTACTACGTCGACGTGAATGTAGAAAAAATGATGCTGAGGGTGAGAGAAGGTGCCCACTCCTGAATCTGTCTCTCGATGTACTTTTGCAGTTTGGCATGAAGTACAGGCACGGACCAAATCCATACCATCCTTAGTAATGCGGTGCCAAGTGAACGTTGTCTTCAGTACCTGTGCAGTAGATTGGCTCAAGGGATGGGAAAGGCCAAAAATTACATAAAACACCTATCGGCGCACGGGAGTAGGTATCGCAGGTTGTGGTAGAGTACTGACATCACAGAGGAGGGTGGCGTTGAAGTCGTCGAGGGTGATGTCTTCCCAACTTAGGGATGGGCAGGATGGCCTACATTCTTAGTACTCCGAACCTTTTCGTTGGGCTTCTACCAAGGTAATGTTGCCAGATTCCACCTTGGACAGTTTTCTACTGAAGAAGGCCAATGTGCGGGGCGAACCATTGACCACCTGCTCGAGGACTGCACTAATAGCGACATCGCTGACATTTGTGGAGAGAAGGAGAGGGGAATGTTGTATGGGAAAAGTGAGAGCAGCAGCGGTTGATAGGGTATTCTTTGCATTGCAGAAGGCCATATCCTGATGCATTGCAGAAGGCCATTTCCTGAAGGGGACAAGTCTTAGGTGTTTTGGCTTGCCTTGAGCGAGGCTGAGCGGTGGGGCAAGAATGGCGGCGATGGCTGACAAGAAACGGTGATAATAGTTGATCATGCCCAAGAATTCTTGCAGTGCTTGGACTGTTGAGGGCGTTTGAAAGTTCTGAATGGCTGCTACGTTTTCAGGGAGGGGGTGGACACCTTCAGGAGTGATGTGTTGCCCTAAGAAAGAGAAACTTCATTGGCTCCAAAGGCACTTGTACCGGACTGTAAGGCCGTTCTGTTGTAGGTGGTCCAGAATAATGTGTATGTGACAGAGGTGTTCCTCTCTGGAGGAAGAGAACATGAAGTATATGTCATCTACGTAATATACTCAGAAGGGGAGGTCCCCTAAGATGCCATCTATGATGCCTTGAAAAGTAGCCCTAACATTATGAAGGCCATAACATAAGTAATTGAAGGTGTATGTACTGAAGGGATGGTGATGGTGGTCTTGGGGATGTCTTTTGGGTTCTTGGGAACTTGATAATACCAATTCAAGAGGTCGAGCGTGGAGAAAACCTTTGCTTTGGGCAAGTAGAAGGTAACGTTGGCGATGTGTGGGAAGAGGTAGTTATCTGGTTCTGTATGCAGGTTCAGATGCCAGTAATTCCCACAAGGGCGCAGAGAGCCATCTTTCTTCAGGACGAAGTGTAAGGAAAACAATCATGGTCTTGAGGCCTTTTGGCAAAGGCTCATTTTTTCCAATTTGACGGACATTTGTTTAGCGGCTGCCAAAAGATCCGGTGCCAGACGCCTGAATCTGGCGGACACTGGGGGCCCTGTCGTCTTGATTTGGTGATAAATACCATGTTTGGCGGGAACCGTAGGCTTTTGGTGAAGTTCTGGATGGAAGACAAACGGGTGAGATGTGAAGAGGTGGGCATAGCCATCCTTGGGTGCGCCTATCTGGAGAGCGAGGTGCCGGGTTGAAGAGGTGTTGATGAGTACAAGTCTGTGTTGACTAAATGTCGGTGAGCATTATCAACCAGGTGGTGGATATCTGAGAGGAAGTCTGTACCGAGAATGGGCAATGTGACATGAGCAATGAGAAACTTCCAATTATATTAGGCGCTCCCTAACAATAAGGTGAGGGTCTCTTACCCGTGGGTGGGAATTGCAGATCTGTTGGCAGCTACCAGGTGAACGTCAGCAGGCTTAGACTAACTGTGTCGTGTCCTGGAGAGTGGTCTTGGTAGAAGAGAATGGCAAGCCCCATTGTCTACCAAAAATTGCACACCCTTACCTACATCATGTTAAAAGAATAGATTAGTGATAGGTAGCGGTGGCCTACTTACAAGTTTTTTGGCTACTGACAACTGTTCGCACATTTCATTGCAGCAGCAGCAACTCTAGAGTGGTAGTAGAATAACTGCTGATGATGGGCGCTGGTAAGTGGCTGGAGAGGTCATTGAATGGGGTGTGAGCAAGGGTTGGCGTAAGTGGGTAATGGCAGCTTTGTCGCTGCTCCGGCACATCACAGGGTGGGTATCTGTGTCCTACCGCATTCATGTCAGCTTTGGTCGATGTTTCATAGTTGTTTTCTTTGTCAGGAGTGGAGGCGTTGATGAAGGTATTGAAGGTGGGGACGTAGCTGTCCATAAGGGTGTTGACTTTGGTCATGAGGTCCTTCATGGGCAAAATATTGACAGGTTTAGGTAAGCATCTTACCCAAAGGGCATGAAGTAGGTTCACCTGCCGAAGAGAGCCGTTTGCAGCAGGGTGCAGGCGAGCGAGACTGGTCATTTTCCTGAGGGGGAGCGAAACCTTTTGGTCCCCCAATGGTTGTTTAGAGAGCTGAAAAAGCTTGGCTATACGGGTAGCTGGTGATGTTCATTACTGCTCCAGGGGGTATGATTTCCGGGTGTTTTATGCTATTGGGGTATCACCTTGGTCGTAAAGCCAATTGGAGATTTCCGAAAGTGTCCCCGGGGATTGCCGCATTGGCATAGTCTACTTTGCAGCTTGAACAATTCCCGTCCTTGAGGCAAAACTGAATCTCTGCACGCTAAAATTAAGCGAATGCCTGTGTACATGCGAAGAGTTGTAGTTTCATGGATTTGGCAGGGATAAAAGAGTATGAGTTGGCGTGCATCATCATCAAACAGTAGGTCACTGCAGTGAGGTGGAAGGCCGGAGCGTGCTGGTTGTCCGGTGTTCACCAATTGTGCGGGTAGTTGTAGGTTATAACAGAGGCGAGGTGAATGCAACTAAATTTTATTCAACGAATAACGAGTTATATGTAAGCAGTTCTGAGCAAGAATGTTGCATAAACTCAAACAAACTAATGTATGAAAAGGCAAGCTTAAACAGGTTCTGTTATCAGTGCAGTGCGGAGACCGAAATATACAAGAAAAAAAAAAAAGGAAATACCATTACAGTGTACAAACGTGTGTGAAACGTGTGGGACAGTACGTTAGTCAAGGCACCAGCCACCCGTTAATTTAATTCTGCTAGAATTATTGGGTTTTTTGACTGGACAGTTAGTACTACATTGGATCCCTGTTTCTGGTTATGGCTCATTTTTTCTTTGCCTACCCATACACCAAATAGTCTGGCATATTCTTTCCACATATCCTCTTTCTACTTACACCTGGCAACACGAGATTACCAAACAATTCTTTTCGCTCAAGAGGTTAACTTGTGCTTTGTAATTCTTTAGTGGCTACTTTCCTCTTGGCAAAGGTAAAAAAGACACTTTAGCTATGGTAGGCAGCTCTTCAAGTAGAAGGACACTCCAAAATCAAACCATTGTTCTTTAGTCTTGGGTAGTGCCATAGCCTCTGTATCAAAGTCTTCCAATGTCTTGGGGTAGAGTTCTCTTGGTTGAGGGTATACTCGAGCACACAATTCTATCTTATTTGTCTTTATCTTTTGAAGTTTTTATAGTTTATATATGAGAGATCTATTTTAATGTTACTGTTCTGAAAATACTTTATTTTAATTGTTCATCGATTCTCGTGCTGTTTATTTATTTCCTTGTTTCCTAGCTTTACTCGGGTTGTAATCTAGCTAGTAATAATAATAATAAAAATATAGTTATTCAAAGTGAAATCTGATCCGTTACCCTTAAAAAGATGATAGGCCTCATGCTTCTGCAAATAAGCATGTCTACAATCATAATTGTGTTAGGGTTTGTCTTTCACTCGGTATTTTAGCACACGAGAAGGGATACGATCATCAATTATGTTGACCATATTCTCATTCGAAAGAACAGGCACATCACTTTTATTCAGTTGTGACCAATTCAAATTCAAAAGATTACTCAGAATGCTATTCCAGTTTGCTTGCGATTTTATGACAATCTTACATGAGTATGACACATCAAGGACAGGCTACTCTGTCTTCACTACTAATGAAATCAAGACATGATTAGATGTGCCAAATGGAGAACAAACCTTACTTTTAAAACGCGGGTGAGTCAGTGTATACTAGGTCCAATCAGTAATCAGACCTGTGAGTAATTTTACTTGTGATTTTCTCACAGCCTGATTCAAAGGCAAAGTCCAAAGCTCCTAACCAAAGCCAAGGTGATCAGTATAAGAAACAATAAGCGGCATTTCATCTCTTGTATTTTATTTATCTCCTTATTTCCTTTCCTCACTTGGCTATTTTCCCCTTTTGGAGCCCTTGTGCAATAGCATACTGCTCTTCCAACTTGGGTTGTATCTTAGCCAGTAATAATGATAATGATGAAAATAACTTGAAGGATTTAATGGCAAATATGCCAAATCCAAGTAAAGTCGTTATGAAGTGTTTGTAGGTATCTCATAGGAAGGTACTAAAAGAAATTCTGCTTTGAGTACTGAGAGAATGTATAGTATGATTTATGTTACAAGAAGTTGAGATACTTTGAAATGCTGTTGTACAATAAAAAAATGCGTAGAGCTTTAAACGATGGAGGACAAGATGTTCATAGAGAAACTTAAGAAAAGAAAGCTTGTTTAAGAAAGATTTGGATTGACTTTTAAGGAAGTTTTCACGAAGAAAAAGACTAAGATAGGCAAAGAGAAAATTTAATGAGTAAATAAGTCTTGCATTTGAAGATGCTATTGAGGATACACTCTGGAGATTATCCACATTTGTGTTGAAACATGAATGAAGGAGATAAAAAAAGACAGCTTTGAATGACAGAATAAAAGTATTTGTGGAAGCAATTGTTGAGGATGTGAGAGTAGTTACAAGGTGGAAGGACAGAAAGGTGCCAGAATTTGACGGGTACTCACAATGTAGTTTACTTTGGAATTCATGGTGTGTAGGATGTCTGGATGTGGAAAGTATAAGAATTATACGAGCATTGGAATGATCCGTGTATAAGATTTTAGTTCTGCAAATTAGGCAGGTCACTGAAGTTTATATAAGGAAAGTGAGAGAAAAGGGAGAAAGATGTGTGGCATACGTGACCCAATAGAACACCACAGTATACCTAATAGATACACTGTGTGTGTTAAGGATGTATGGTATAGGCGAAATATACTTGTATACACACACTTTTATAATATATATATGTATATATATATATATATATATATATATATATATATATAGATTAGATTATTCATATAATCATTAATGATTCTTTTTTCATAAACGTCAAATTCACCAGAAAGAAGAAAAAAACTTTGATACCTGTCATTGACAAGATATATGACGTAAATCAACTCGCAATTCATAGTAAACAGTAGAGTAATATTTGAAATTCGCTTCCTGACGAATTGCCAATTTGTTGGAATACCGATGGCCACTTTTTAAACCCTGACGAGCATGTGGTGGGGACTAGCACTCCAGGGTGGGAGGAAATGTCCCATAAATTGGCAATGAACTTCCTCTCATTCACGGCAGCGACAATCTCTCTCTACTTATTCAAGATGTAGGAAAATGAAACGGAAAATCTCTGAATGGTTCAAGGTGTGTTGTTTACAGCTCCCTGCCTCTAATGAAGTTGTAATGAACCAATACAATCTCTGTATATTAAAGAACAAGTGTCTGGATATATATATGTGTATATATATATATATATATATATATATATATCGATCACATAAGTATAACTACTCGGTCTGTCCCCGTCTATCGCGTATGGGCTAGAGGGAATAATCTTACTCTGGTGATATTTGTTTCGCCGACAACAAATGTGGAGGTGGTGGGAAGGGATGAATCTGTGTGTATATATCTATTGATATTTTACCTTCATTTTTGACGGGTTACATACACTATTAATTATATATTTGCTTACAACCACAAGTATTTTTCACCATCATGTCAAAGGTATCTATTTTCTTAGATTTTTTTTTTATTTTATTTTATTTTTATTTTATTTTTTTTTTTTTCGTCCAAACTTCCACCTGCTCCGTATATCCTTAATACTCAGATTATTGTATATTTATCAGATTTATTATGGTGTTCTATTGAGTCACGTATGCCCCACATCTTTCTTCCTTTTCTCTCAAACTTCCCTTATATAAACTAAAGTGATCTGTCTAATTGGCAGAACTAAAACCCTGTACACTGATCATTCTATTGCTCGCATAATTCTTACTCTTTTACATCCAGACAAACCTTACACGCCCTGAATTCCAAATTCTTATTATCATTACCATAATAAATTTGTACGTGCGGGTGAGTGTATATATATATATATATATATATATATATATCTATCTATCTCTATCAATCAGCCGAGTGGCATTGCTTAGCATGACTGCATGGTCTCTCACAGTCTCTCAGGTATGGGGTAGAGAGGGAGTAGTCATGTTTTGGTGAGAGGGTATACCCTGAGAGGTAAACTCGGATTCCACAATCTCCCACAAATTGCTCAAATCTCCATGTTGTAGTTAGGAAAGGGGGAGGGGGTGGGGGTGATTGAAACTGTGCGTGCATGTCCATCTAAATATCTAACCACATTTTTATCGCGTCGCCTACGCTACTGTGTGTGTGTGTATATATATATATATATATATATATATATATATATGTTTATATTTATGTATATAGTTAGTGTTGCTTATGTGGATAAGGGGCAATGTAGATCACGTAAGGTGATGCTAAAAGTTTGCATTACTTTGATTAATATTTTTTCTTTCAAAATGTTATCAAGACGAAAGGGATCAACATTTCTGTCACCTGAAACTTCATTGAAGCTTTCATAAATGCCTGAGTTCAATATATATAAAGATCAAATGGTCTCACGGTGCAATTTTTAGATTTTTTTTTTTTTTAGAATTTTATTTTGTGCATGCCTTAGATTTAGATTCATATATTGTACATGGAGTAGGAATGTTTGTCCGTAGATTGTAAGTGTCCAATTTAGCTTTAAATTTCAATGTTTAAATTCCTTTTGATCCATTCATATTGTTTTCCATCTGTTTATGTTTGTATCTAAACTCGCAAATTTTTCAATGATCTTAAAGTGTAATCCATATATATAAATTTTCCAATGATGCTATAGTGTAATATATACTGTATATAAAGTTTCCATGTTACCATAGTGTAATCTATATATAGTTTTTTTAATTCTAAAAAGTTAAAAAGAGCCATGTTATTTACTGAAGTACCGGTAGAGAGACTCTTGGACTTCAGTTTAATTCCTTCAGAGTACAATTAATATTGTGGTGAATTCACAATCGTATGGATCGAATCAAACCTTCGCACAGTTCTCTTCAAGAATTTAGATTACGTTTACTGCACCAAAAATAAATATTTCAGAGGTATAAGGGCATCGAAGACTCAACTCTATATGTAGGAGTACTAGATATATATATATATATATATATATATAGAGAGAGAGAGAGAGAGAGAGAGAGAGAGAGAGAGAGAGAGAGAGAGAGAGAGTATATACAGTATATGTATATATAGAATATATATATGTGTATATATATTATATATATTATATATATATATGCTCATTTATATACATATACTGTATATATATATATATATATATATATAGAGAGAGAGAGAGAGAGAGAGAGAGAGAGAGAGAGAGAGAGAGAGAGTGTGTGTGGGTAGGTGGTGGGTGGATGAATAGATATCCTGTCTCAACGCTTCATATCACATGCAAGGCGAATATAATAATTGAATCTGTGGCATCTTATTAATCAAATTGATTCACACCGAGTTCCTGCGAAGTAGATCAATGTGAAATTCTCATCTCGTGAATTTTTAAACACCAAGAATTGGATCTTATACTCTGAGTTACCTCTGGCTTTATGAATTATGGTACTCACCACGGAAAGTTATCGAGACAACGAATAATTTCATGCTTTGGGGAAGGGCCAATACTAGGGAAGTGCTAATTTCTATAAGTTTTATAAATTATGGTGTTTCTTATTTTCCATTATTATAGATAACCTATAGAATTATAACGGTACTCAAAGTTACTGCAACAAATGGTAAGCGTTTATCTTGTTACACATATATTGGCACATTGTAGATTCGCCATAAATCCCCTCAGCTTGCCGTGATGTGTAACGATAAATCGTGAAACCATTGCCTTACCGAGAAGAAGCTCGAAAACTCTGCGCAATTATTTTGAATATTTCACTTTCTTACGTTACGTTACACTGTTACACAGTCCATAACTGTCGAGGTAGCTTTTATGACAAATTTATGTACATACAGTTTTGTAATTATGCAATATAAAAAAGACGTTCTTTAGGTCATATGAATGAAAGTGAATGTGTCAACCATTTATGTGTTGTTTTTTTGTATATGATAAAGTACAGAGAGGTATTCCAAGTAGGGGCATCGCAGACACTATAATTGCAAAAAGGTTTAGTATCTGGCACTCAGCACTTAACTGTTTCATTAAATCAATAATTGTTTCCAAAAACCATTAATTGAATAATATAGCCATATTTAGTTTTTAGATTATCTTAAATTCTAATTACATGATCATTCGAATTTAAAAAATCTCGGACCTTTGTCAGCGAATCTCATGTGGGCAGCAGTATGTTCTATTTTGGCTTAGGAATATATATGATGCTTCGAGTCGTTAATGTTGTAATACAGTATTTGTTATTTTTACTTACTATTCATACGCTGAATTCATTCATATTAGATTCGACTAAAATAATCATAAACTTTTCTTCTACAGAATCGCAATCGCATTGTTCTCATTTAGATTAATCAGGCATTTCATATCAAATGTCAAACGGGCCTTTTTGAATTACGAAAGATTATTCATTGTATGCATATTTCATAAATATGAAAAGGGAAAAGCGGCCATCCATTAGTTTTGAAATCTTACTGAGTATGGATAACTATTGTTTTCCAATATATATATATATATATATATATATATATATTATACATACATATACAGTATATGTTTATACATACATACATATATATATATATATATATATGTATGTATATATATATATATATATATATATATATATATATACCCTTAGATGAAGACAATTATACATGCAGAGTCTTTCAGTAACCATTTCTCGGTGTGTGTGTGTGTGTGTATGTGTATGTATGTATGTGTGTGTTTCATTTGCATGCATCCTGTTATAATTTTTTTCTAACTTATCGGGTTAGGTCAATGTTTGTAAAATTAATCGGCCATCAATCTTTTTAAAACAAATTGTGTGTGTGTATATATATATATATATATATATATATATGTTTATATATATATATATATATATATGTATAATGTTTATATATATATATAATGTTTATATATATATGTATATATTTATATATCTATATATATATTTATATATATATATATATATATATATATATATATACAGTATATGTATATAGATAGATAGACAAACAGATAGGTAGCTACTTACACATTTTCGATGGGACTAATTATTTTATTTACTCCTTCTTGCTCTACAAACACTATGAAAAATTTGCAGCCAAATATATATCCTTATATTCACAAGTTTATACATTTATGTTTCGGTCTGTATTTATACTTAATGTTAATTTGCTTCATTATGTCGTGTTAACTATTGCTATAAGGTTTTATAGAACGTATCTTATTTTTGGTAGTTAAGTGATCTGTCAAACAGTTTAGACATGTCCATTCCGAGATTTGATGAGATGAAGTGGATTGATATTTTCATCATGTTGTCGATAACTTTTGTCGTCATTTTGCTAAAGAAACAAAATGTTTGACTAAGTTAGTTAGGTGGTCTTTTAGAATTTTCGTTTTATGTCTGTATTTCTGAAAATAAAAATTATATTTATATTTATGTGCTTGAAAAATATTTCATTCAAATTATTGATGTTAAGCCAAAGACGATGTTTTATCTTGAAAGTGAACGTCTTCTTGCTCAACAAATAAGCTTTTAGACTATGCCATGATTCAAATTTTTTGTCAATATCTATATCGCTTAGTCATTTAATACAGGCATCCATCGTGAAAGCGGTAAATTTAACATATATTAAGTATTCTTGGCGCTGAACTTGGAAGAATTTTCCGCGCCGGGCCTCTTTTAGGTAAAAAGGCTATCTGGCAACTGTCCCTTGCCTTGGGTTACTTAAGCGTGATGCCAGAGGATGCGGGTGCTAATGTTGACTTGCTGCTGTGTTGGAATGCCTCGTGAAAGCTGTGCTCTCGCTGCAACATCACCCTCTCTTTGATTTCGTAAACGTTCAGGGAAAACTTATTTCAGGGCTTAATTCTTATGTCATCCTTGTGATCAATAGATAGGATCCTGATATTCCTGTTAAGACTAATTGTTTATCTAAAATGAAAATTATTACCGCGTGATTCGTGTGAACATGGTCAGTTTCAGAAAGTTTTATAACTAATGCATTTTTGCATTTTACAGTTGACCCAAATAAATCTATTGATTTGAAAAAAAAGGGCGATCATAAAACTATGTCCCTCTGAGTTGCTTTGTCTGCGAGAGAAAAAGAAAGGAAAAATCAAATGTGATTTATTAATTGTGTATGAAAGAAAATATTCTTGAATCGTTTTTATTCTTTCTGTCGGTTGTGACTATAGACATTTTGAACTGAAGAAAATTAAAGTTGGGAAGGAAATTAATCTTGAGGAGGAAATTGATCTTTAAAACGACGAGGATTTCCTTACGCTTTGGACAGCTCCAAGATATGGTAAAGCGATTTTAATTTTTGTTATATATAACGTTTGTTATTATTTATGAAGGAAGAATTGATATC
>NC_090751.1:46512382-46517382 GCF_036898095.1 Palaemon carinicauda
TTGCAATAATTCCAGATACGAATAAAAATTGGGATCTTACAACTTACAGAATATTAAACTTTAAATCAAACAAAGCTAAGAACTAAGAGATACAAACGCAGACGAGGCAAGACGAAATGTTAGTACTCAGTTTTAAGACCAATTTCTTGAATCTATTATGAAAACAATTGAAGAAGGAAATTTAATCCAAACAAGCTCAAGACGTATCTTGTTTCGAGCAATAAGGGAGAATAACAAAATTTATATTTTTCGGCATAGCAGTTGGGATTATAATGGAAACGAAAAGCCAAGGTGGGGTTCAGGCAAGAGGTAAAATGAATAAGGTGAGAGGTAACCAAATCACTGGTAACATTTCGAGGTTATATTAAACAAGGCTAGTGGTGATATATTCACGTGGCGAAAGGATTTGTGTATTGCTCTGATCAGGAAAGCTGTAGTAGTCAGGGCCAGCCATACTAGGTTGGTTTCCTGAGTGATCATACAAAAGTCTCCCACCATCACCAATCCAATGTTGGCTAGCGTGATGATGAAAACTGGCCAACCCCAGACATGAATAAGGGGACTAGAAGCGGTTGCCTTTGTTGTAGGGGTAGGTTAATAAGAAATTGAACTTATGAAAATAACAAGAGAAATTGAAACAAGATTTTTGCTTTGATATAGACATAACCATCAATATATGGAGGTGTATTCAGTAGTCAATGCTAAATTCACAGAGTCACCGACCCATTATGATGAATGCGAAATGGGATGTTGATGACAACAATGTAAACATTCGCTTATGAACATGAAACGTCAATTACCAAGCTTAATATAGATGCAAATAGATGCATATGTGCGTAAACCACTAGTATTCGCAAAGGAAATATTCATTTCATACATACGCAAACTGTGTTGTCACGAATGCTAAAAATGTATCGGTGAAGTGTAATTTCAAGTTAATATTGTCATTATTGTAGAAGGATTTACGTTGAAGTATTAAAGTCGTGGAGATATGCTCATGCCATAGCTGGCCATTTAATTACATCATGTATGCACGTATTCGCTCATAAAACTTAATTTACAAATACGAAGGCTAAAGAAAATGTCAGTTTTATACCATGAATATTAATGAGGACTATAAACTTTCATTTGAGCACATTTAAAAATAAAATATCTATTCACTATGCGTTATTGGCCGTGTTACAAAACATGGACGGAAGGTCAAAGAAAAATACACCCAAGATCGATGTCGGACTCTGGGAAATAACATGAATTCGTTGCCCTGAAACTCCAATGTGCTTGGCTTAATAAATCTATGAACCCTGCATCTGGGTGCTTGAAGTCGCAGCCGTTAAAAGAGAAAATGCGTATAGGTGCAAATTATATGCTTCACGAAAAGGCAACTTCAGTTGTTAGATGAAGGCAATTCCACTCTGAACTGAGGTTCAACATTGTCATCTGCAATACATAGCATTTTTTTCCCTCTTCGTGTTTTTTTTTTCTTTTGAAACCAAACTTATTCGAATACCCACCAACGTACTTAATTCACTACCATAAGAACGAACGTCTCGCAACCCCTCTGCTACAACTCTCAGGTCCACACGTATATTGTCCAACATCACGCCATCCTTGTTCAATTGGTCAACATGGAATGTCTTCAGAGAAAGTTAAGATACTTTTACCTTCTTCCCTCAACCCTGCTTCAAGTACATCAGCAATACTCACTGCGCTATTTAATATTTTATCTTGTATGGACTCGTGTGATATAAGATAAAGTGAGGCCTCTTATTTTCTGTGCCACGTTTCATTCAAATTATTTATTACGTAATGCTGTTTTTTTTTTTCTTGCTTCTAACACTGGAATAAAACGCTCTTCATAGAACCAACCGGTTGTTGTTTATTGTTTTTTTTTTTTTTCTGCATAACTGGATTTTTTCTTAAAAGTGATCTTTTTTTTTTTTTCATATCCTTTTAGCCACTTCTGAGTATTTACCTATTTTTGCCCTTTACAACAATTTCTTTATTTCATGATGCCAGAAAACTCAAAATCAATCAATCAGATATACACCTTCAACTTTTCTTCTTTCATTCAACTTCAGTATGTTCCAAAAGATGAGTTGGGATAGTTCCTGCATACATCTTCAGTAGTCTTTGCTGACATAGACGTAATAAACATTACTATTTTTTTGTACTTAATTCTGTTACTGCTATATTTCTCGACTTATCTCTCGATGACTTGCCTCTTCTCCCAACTCTCAGCAGTTTATTATATTTACTTCCATATACTTATGCAAATCAATAACTTCATTCTCCCACCATCCATGAGAGTATTTTTGCTCAGTTTTCCTGCTTTCCTTTCTCCCTCATAACCGTAATATTACTTAAAATTACTTTTTTTCTCCTCTTACAAACTTAAATTCTTTCATTGGTGTCTACATTTGTATACTATCCCAGATCAATACTGTATAATCTACATGCATTAATGACCAAATTTCTTATTCCACAATTCTACCTCTACATTTCCTGTCTTTTCTCTAACATCTCTATCATTGCATCATCCTTATAGATCGATTAGACATAGAACCGTAACAAGCCCCTTTCTCTTCCCCTTTTTCATGCTAATTCAGTTCTGGTCGTACCTTCATTCTTATCACACTCTCCACTTTCACTCTAAAAGTTGTAATTGCTCTGTGTAATTCATGTGTTATACCATACACCTCCATAACCTTCACATTGCCTCTATATTGAGTCTGTAATCATTTATATTTATAGATCCATATGAATATGAATCTATAAATATTCAGTCTTCTTCCTTTCCTTTTAAACTTGTAACGTAACTAACATACACCTACTTTCGTATTATATATATATATATATATATATATATATATATATATATATATATATATATATATATATTCAAATAAGCCATATATATTTTTGATACATTAATGTCTGGATTCTCTTAACGACCTCGGGATCAGAGCCCCAGGCGAAATCACACAAAGACAAGAGCTTGGGTCCGGCCGGGAATCGAACCCTGGTCGGCAAGCTTGTATAGACAGTGACTAAACCACTTGGCCACGAAGAAAGATAAAAGTCAATGACAATTCTTCTGTACTTATATCTGTCGAATTCAGGTGTTTTGTACTTAGAATTGAAATCAACCCATCTTCACCATCGTAGCTAATTGGTAGTTTGTTACTTGGCCTTCAATTAATGATAAATTTTGCACATTTAGACGTGTTTTTCATATTTAAATAAGCCATATATATTTTTGATACATTAATGTCTGGATTCTCTTAACGACCTCGGGATCAGAGCCCCAGGCGAAATCACATAAAGACAAGAGCTTGTGACCGGCCGGGAATCGAACCCTGGTCGGCAAGCTTGTATAGACAGTGACTAAACCACTTGGCCACGAAAAAAGATAAAAGTCAATGACAATTCTTCTGTACTTATACCTGTCGAATTCAGGTGTTTTGTACTTAGAATTGAAATCAACCCATCTTCACCATCGTAGCTAATTGGTAGTTTGTTACTTGGCATTCAATTAATGATAAATTTTGCACATTTAGACGTGTTTTTCATATTCAAATAAGCCATATATATTTTTGATACATTAAAGTCTGGATTCTCTTAACGACCTCGGAATCAGAGCCCCAGGCGAAATCACACAAAGACAAGAGCTTGGGTCCGGCCGGGAATCGAACCCTGGTCGGCAAGCTTGTTATATATATAAATATAAATACATATACACATATATATATAAATACATATATATACATACACACACACAAAGGTATAACTTTATTAGAACATATATGGTCCTTACAATTATGAAATGTTGCAAATGGAAAGGATCCAGATGGTATCCGAGTAAGCCGAAGTAAAGGGACAGTTAATCACAACGTAAAATTCTGAGTAGGCTGGGGCGTTAATAGAATGCCATGTTTATGCTATGTTATTATTTTACGAAAGTGTTTCACCGGAGCAGCGGAATCTCCAGCAAACCTTTAGATGGAGCTAAGTGATTGATTCTTTGAAGTATTGTTAGATTTTAAGTTAGAAATGGAGTCTTAAGTTATTATCACAGACGTGGGATGAGATGTTCACGAAAGAATCAGGTATAAGTATGGTTTCTTTTGAAGGAATTGCTGTGCATTGTCATATGAAAAAACTGGAACGCTATATCTAATAAGTTTCCTTTTATTTCACAGAGGAAAAGTGGTTGTAATAAATGTTTATCTTTGTGTCAGCTTGTTCATAAAGGCCCTTTAGTTTTCTGAGAGCTTTAAGTGAGAGATATTGGAAGTTTTGTTAAAAGGTTGCTATGTCCTTTGGCCGAGGGATCAACATTGCTTTCAAGTGCATGGTCATTTCAGTACTTGATCGAATGGAGTATCTAGTTCAGAAAGTGAAAATTACGATTTGATGACACTTTTTTTCCACAGAATAGAAATATTTTTCATTAAATGTCTGAACTACGAAAAAGTTTACTTAACTTTAATATTCCCCACGTTGTCGTAAATTCTATAAACATTTATTTTTAATTTTAGATAGACTTCATCTTGAGGGAACCATTTTACTAAACTTCTGGTTAGATTTTTTTCACTGTATAGAAGAACAGAAAGCAAATTTAGTAAAGAACAAAATTACTCACAGTAATTCGGACATTATCTCGACTCTGTAAGTATATTGATTGTGCAAGTTGTGTGTAATGATAATGTTCCAGTAATTAATATTCATAGATAATTGATTTTGGTTTCTTCAGAAATAAGAGATTTCAATACTTGCGTTTCTTGCATAATAATTGCACATTTCATCCTAGCATGTATGCACATACGTGCGTAGAGATCTACCATATGAAGGAAATTTCTCACGTGTCACTGCACCTGTGTCGGTATGTAAACATTCAATTGTTGTGAGTGTAATAATCAAAATGTAATTGTCTACAGGTGCTGGCACGCGTAATGGGAGGTGGAAATCACGGAACTGTGCATTACATATCATCCTCATCA
>NC_090751.1:46519882-46522382 GCF_036898095.1 Palaemon carinicauda
CATTTTTCAACCAGTTTGCATAACCACATTTAGGAAAAAAAAAAAAAAAAAAAAAGTCCTTGACGAGTAATCCATACGCCTGACTAAACCAGCAATCAGTCCCCGTAATGACCGTACTTGCTTTTGAAAAATTTTGGTCTTATTTTAACTTTTCTTTTTTCATCTTTAGTATTACACTATATTGAAAGTCTATCTAAAAATGTTGATAATGTAAGATACCTCGGTAGGTTTACAGTATATTTACCTGGTCTTATAAACAACAAGAGCTTTTTTTGCCGCGATCATCTTGTAATGCATAGTTTTGGGTAACAATTATATTGATATGTACAATATTTAAAGTATAATTAGAAAATAAAAAGATCCGCATTAAATTTTCTGAATGACATACTGTGAATCTATTTTTATGCTATCTTTTAAGGGCTCTAGTAATCCGTCAAATCATTATGTTATGTCCATTTTTCATTATCTAATAACTAATTTCCTCGACTAATCATGTTATTAGGTAACAAACTTCTATAAATCTTTATTTGAAATAAAAGAAGAAAATTTACATTGAATATCTTCCAGTTAAAAAGAAAATTCATCTTGTAAAATGTCGGTATTTATAACTTCATTCCCCGAAAATAGTAAACTGCCGGAAGGTTACCACTTTGCCATTCCCTGCAACCTGGAGGATGCATGGTGAAATTATATATTTATCGTCATTCTCGTTCACTTGGCTGAATGTACGAATATTCTATCGCTCTGCAAATTTAACGAATTACGAAATAGTCATTGAAGTTATATCCCATGAGCGCAAGAAAGACAGACATTGCATAGTTGAGAATCTCCTGGTGCCCTTTTTTGTAACAAAGCATATAATGGAAATTATGGGTATCCTGATTTACGGAAATGAGGATGGCGCCTGTTGTGCTCGTTGACTTTGTAATCGATACAGTAATAATTTCGGAATAGTTTTTCACTTGTTTAGCACTTTTATAACCTAACATTACTAAAATATTTTTAGGATAAAACTCAGTTTTTCATTTTTTTTTTCTTTTGTCATAACTAAAGGTGTTATATTGTCTGTTTAGACCTTATTTTCTTGTTTAATTAGATTATACGAATTTACAAGCTATAAATTAGCATCGTACTGGATAGTATTCCTTGTCCTGTGGATTTATTTTATTGCCTCAAAAAATGTGCATGGCATGATTCCTAAAAGCTAGCCTTATTCTGTTACCCATGGAAACTTCCTGCAAGGATAGTGACTGACTACCTTGCGTCTAGTGTTTCTGGTGAGAGTGGCTTAGCAGCTTCAGACAGCTGTTTACATTGTCCATAGCTGAAGAGAACATCACTCATGTTTTGGCCATAGGCTCTAGAATGTTTATTGACATCTTGATTGCTGTAGTTTAAAATTAATTATTTCATTTTATTTCTTGTTTCACTATTAATATTATCGTATAAGGAATTAAATCCCACATCAGGAATTCTGTCTCATAGTTGCTAGTTAAAAAGAATACATATAAGAACACTAATGGGTTGCAATGATTAACTTATTCGCTAGCCATGGTAGGCAGACTAAGTTCATTTTCACCTGATGAAATATCACGAGCACAACTACCAGAAATTTAGCGAAAGGAGATTAAGGCAAATAATTATAAAGATTTAATGAGAGAACATTTGACTATGATTTAAAATCTTATAAAGTAGCTTCTGTGACATCCTTGGTGTACCAGTTTAAAACTTGTCATTTGGGAATCGATACATCTTGTCTTCCATTATTACTTGATAATAGTGAATTTGCAACCAGTCCCTAGTACAAAACTGATATAATCCAGTAGGGATATCGAGGTGAATGATAGTCTGGTATTCTTTCGTCTCTTTATGCACTCATCCGTAAAGAGGAAAGTTCACTGGTATTCAAGAAAGTTGAGGGAGAAGAACTTAATAAGGTCCCATTATATTTCTATTATTGTAAAAATCGTTCCGAAAACCTTGGCACATTTTTTTCAGTTTTCTGGGGATAGTCATTTATTTTTGTGTTCCAACAACATTAGAATACCATTTCTTTGATTGTCAGCCGCTTATTTGGGATATTTTTTTTGTTATAGACACATTGGCTAGAAGTTGGAGTGATGGTAATTTTCTTTCATAAAAACGACATCAGTATATATATATATATATATATATATATATATATATATATATATATATATATATATATATATACATATACATATACATATATATATATATATATATATATATATATATACACATACATATACATACATACATATATATATATATATATATATATATATATATATATATATATATATATATATATATATATATATATCTATTATCACAGGAAGAAATAATGGTCGAAAGTTATTTTCAGCATCTGCTAAATGCTTCTCAGTTTGCATAATGAACATTTACATAATGATGATGCCACACGAAACCGTTGTTCTGTCAGAGATCTTTCATCCCTTCTAGTGAAAACAGAATT
>NC_090751.1:46527382-46542382 GCF_036898095.1 Palaemon carinicauda
GTGTACGAAATCCAATTAAATGCAAACAAGGTCAAGACGTATCTTGTTTCGAGCAATAAAGTTGAATAACAAAAATTATATTTTACGTCATAGCAGTTGGGATTATGATGGAAACGAAAAACCAAGGTGGGGTTCAGGAAACAGGTAAAATAAATGGGGTGAGAGGTAACCAAATCACAGGTAATATTTAGATGTTATATTAAACAAAGCTAGTGATGATAGCATGAAGGGGCGAAAGCTTCGGTGTATCGCTCTGATCAGGAAAGTTGTACTAGTCAGGGCCAGCCATACTAGGTTGGTTTGCTGTGAGTGATCTTACAAAAGTCTCCCACCATCACCAATCCAATTTTGGCCAGCGTGATGATGAAAAATGGCCAACCCCAGACCTGATTAAGGGGACTAGAAGCGGCTGCATTTGTTGTTGTAGGGGTAGGGTAGCAAACAAATAAACTCACGAAAATAACAAGAGAAGTTGAAACAAGATTTTTGCTTTGATATAGACATAGCCATCAATATATTGAGTCAGCATCCAATGCTAAATTCAGTGTCACCGACACATTATGATAAATGCGAAACGGGATATTAATGAAAACAATATAAACACTCGCATATGAACATGAAACGTCAATTACCAGGCTTGATATAGATGCAAATAGATGCATTTGTGCGTAAACCACGAGTATTCGCAAAGGAAATATTCATTTCATGAATCGCAAAGGAAATATTCATTTCATGAATATGCATACTCGGTTGTCATGAATGCTAAAAATGTATAGGTGAAGTTTAATTGCAAATTGATATTATTAAAGTAGAAGGATTTACGTTGAAGTATTTCAAGTCGTGGAGATATGCTTATGCCATAGCTGGCCATTTGATTATATCATGTATGCACGTATTCGCTCATAAAACTTAATTTACAAATAAGGAGGCTAAAGAAAATGTCAGTTTTATACCATGAATATTGATGAGGACTATAAACTCTCATTTGAGCATATTTTAAGAAAAAAATTTATTCAAAATGCGTTATTGGCCGTGTTACAAAACACGGACCGAAGGTCAATAAAAAAAATACACCCAAGATCGATGTCAAACTCTTGGAAATAACATGAATTCGTTGCCTTGGAACTCCAATGTGCTTGGTCAATAAATCTATAAACCCGACATCTGGTGCTAGAAGTTTAACAACTTTTAAGAGTCACAACTATAAAGAGAAAAACTGCGTATAGGTGCAAAATATATGCTTCACAAAAAGGCAATTTCTCAAACGGGTAACTCCAGTAAAGAAATTAGTCATTGTTACTATATTGTTGCTTCAGTTGCTGGATGAAAGGTAATTCCACTGTAAACTGAGATTCAACATATCGTCTGCTACAGAGTTTTTCTCCTGCTTCGTTTTTTGTGACCCTAGTTGAAACCAAGCTTATTCAAATACCCACCAACGTACTTAATTCACTGCTTTAGAAACAATAGCGTCTCTCAATCACTCTGCTACAGACCTCGGCTCCACATGTATATTTTCCAACATCACGCCATCCTTGTTTAATTGGTCAACAGGGAATGTCTCCAGAGAAAGATGAGACACTTTTACTTTCTTCCCTCATCCATGCTTCAAATATATCAACAATATGTCGAAACCCCCATAATCACCGCTATATTTAACATTTTATCTTGTATGGATTCGCGTGTGATAGGATGAAGTGAGGCCTCTTATTTTCCATGCCACGTTTCATTCAAATTATTCATCACGTTATGGGTTTTTGTTTTTATTTTACTCTTGCTACTAACACTGGAATAAAATGCACTTCGTAGAGCCAACCGGTTGTTCTTTGTTTTTTCTTTTTTTTTCTTCATAACCGGACCTTTTCACAGCACCGATCCATTTTTTTCCACTTCTTATATCCTTTTTTGCCAATTCTAGGTATCTACATATTTTTTACCTTTTCACCATTGTTTTTTAAATGTCAGGATGCCAGAAAACTCAAAATCAATAAATGAGAACTTTTCTTCTTTCATTCAACTTCAGTATCTTTATTTTCCCAAAGATGAGTTGGGATAGTTCCTGCATACATCTACAGTAGTCTTTGCTGACATAGACATTTTAATATACATCTATTTTTTTTTTTTTACTTAATTCTGTTACTGCTATATTTCTTGATTTATCTATTGGTGACTTGCCTCTTCTCCAAACTCGCAGAAGTTTATTATATTTACTCCCATATACTTATGCATATCAATAACTTCATACTCCCACCATACATGAGAGTATTTTTTGTTCCGTTTTCCTGCTTTCCATTCTCCCTCATAACCGTAATATAACTTAAAATAACCTTTTTTTCTCCTCTTGCAAACTTGAATTCTTTCATTTGTGTCTCCATTTTTTTTCTCCTCTTGCAAACTTGAATTCTTTCATTGGTGTCTCCATTTGTATACTATCCCAGATCAATACTGTATTTTCTACGCACATTAATGACCCAATTTCTTATTCCGCAGTTCAACATCTACATTTCCTGTCCTTTTTCCAACCTCTATATCATTGTATCAGCCTTATAAATCGATTAGACATAGAACCGTAACAAGCCCCTTTCTCTTCCCCTTTTTCATGCTAATCCAGTTCTGGTCGTACCTTAATTCTTATCACACTCTCCACTTTCACCCTAAAAGTTGTAATTGCTCTGCGTAATATATGTATTATACCATACACCTCCAATAACCTTCACATTGCCTCTATATTTAGTATTTAATAATCTTTATTTATAGATCCATATAAATATGGATCTATAAATATTCAGTCTTCTCCCTTTCCTCCTAAACTTGTAACGTAACTAACATACACCTACTTTCGTACTTTATATATATATATATATATATATATATATATATATATATATATATATATATATATATATATATATATACATACATACATACCTACATACATATATACACACACACAAAGGTATAACTTTATTAAAACATATATGTTCCTTACAATTATGAAATGTTGCAAATGGAAAGGATCCAGATCGTATCCGAGTAAGCCTAAGTAAAGGGACAGTTAATCACAAGGTAAAATTCTGAGTAGGCTGGGGCGTTAATAGGAATGCCATGTTTATGCTATGTTATTATTTTACGAAAGTGTTTCTCCGGAGCAGTGGAATCTCTAGAACATGTTTAGATGGAGCTAAGTGATTGATTGTTTGAAGTATTGTTAGATTTTAAGTTAGAAATGGAGTTTTAAGTTATTATCACAGACACGTGCGATGAGATGTTCACGAAAGCATCAGGTATAAGCATCGTTTCGTATGACTGAATTGCTGTGCATTATTATATAAAAACCCGGAACGCTATATCTAATAAGTGGCCATTTATTTCAGAAAGGAAAAGTGGTTGTAATAGATGTTTATCTTTGTGTCAGCTTGTTCATAAAGGTCTTTTAGTTTTTTGAGAGCTTCAAGTATGATGTATTCGAATTTTTGTTAAAAGGTTTCTATGTCCTTTTGCTGAGGGATCAACATTGCTTTCAAGTGCATGGTAATTTCAGTACTTGATCGAATGGAGTATCTAGTTCAGAAAGTGAAAATGACAATTTAATGACACTTTTTCCGCAAAATAGAAATATTGTTCTTTAAATGTCTGAACTACGAAAATGTTTACTTAACTTTAATCTCCCCTACGTTGTCGTAAGTTCTATAAACATTTATTCTGAATTTTATATAGACTTCATCTTGAGGAAACCATTTTACTAAGCTTCTGGTTAGATTTTTTTTTACTCAGTATGGAAAAAACTGAAAGCAATTTTAGTAAAGCACAAAATTACTCACATTAATTCGGACATTATCTCGACTCTGTAAGTATATTGAGTGTGCAAGTTGTAAGTATATTGAGTGTGCATGTTGCGCCAGACTCGTCTTGGAGAAATAACCTGATTAAGACTTCAATGTCTGCCTCCGAAAATTTTTTTTGGAGTTTTATTTCGATGTCATAAATTCAGTCCTGTTTCCGAGTCCAAAAGTTTTGTATTGGATTTTTCATTGTTTGGAATTTTACTATATCTCTCTCTCTCTCTCTCTCTCTCTCTCTCTCTCTCTCTCTCTCTCTCTCTCTCTCTCTCTCTCTCTCTCTCTTCTGAAAAGATTTAAGTAATTTAAAGTGAAAAAGTGAAACTCCATGACCATTATTGTTTGAACTTCAGTCATATTTAATGATTACATACCTCCATTAAGGATGGTATCGGGATTTTATTGTCTGTAATGATAATGTTGCAGTAATTAATATTCATAGATAATTGATTTTGGTTTCTTCAGAGATAAGAGATTTTAATACTTGCGTTTCTTGCATAATAATTGCACATTTCATCCTAGCATGTATGCACATACGTGCGTAGAGATCTGCCATATGAAGGAAATTTCTCACGTGTCACTGCACCTGTGTCGGTATGTAAACATTCAATTGTTGTGAGTGTAATAATCAAAATGTAATTGTCTACAGGTGTTGGCACGGGTAATGGGAGGTGGAAATCATGGTACTGTGCATTACATATCATCATCATCATCATCACCCGTTGCTAGTCCACTCCCGTCTGTTTATGGTCTTCCTATGCCAGTCTATACCTTTTACTTTTCTTTGCTCGTCAATCCATCGTCTTTTTTATCCTTCCGCTACTTCATTTGCAATCTCTGGGTATCCATTCTGTTATTCTTAATGTCCCTATATTATCTGTCATTCTCATTATATGTCCTGCCCGTGTTTTTTTTTTCTTTCTTTATATTGCTCTCCTATCCATGTTGTTCTTTTTCTAATTTTTAGTGTAATTCCCATTATTATTTTTTCATAGCCCTGTGAGTTGTAACATTGTTCTAAGGCTTTAGTAAGGGTCCAAGTTTTTATGCATTAGTTAATACTTGTAGGGACATCTGATTAATTCCTTTCTTTTTAGAAATAATGGCATTTTAATTTTCATAATCTAATTTTGTTTACCAAAAGCTTTCTATCCCATATCTATCCTCCTTTTAATTTCGCTTTCATGCCCTGGAGAAACACAGTTTGACTTAAGGATGCACATTCATTAACACACTCTAGAGGTTTGGTCGTAGCCCTTATTTTTTTCTGAATTTTCATTGAACAATATATTAGTTTTACTCATATTAATTTTCAGTCGTACATTTCTGCTGTCTATATTTAAGCCTATTATCTTTTGCAATTACTCCCAAGATTCACTAAATAGAACTATGTCATCTACAATTCTTAGGTTGTTAAGGTATTCTCCATTAACCATGATTCCTACATTTTCGCAATCTAAAGCCTTGAAAACTGCTATAAGGCACGCTGTGAATAATTTAGAAGAGATAGGGTCTCTCACCCTAATTCCTCTCTGCCAAACTCTTATCTCAATTGGAATTTTTTTTTCTCTCTCTCTCTCTCTCTCTCTCTCTCTCTCTCTCTCTCTCTCTCTCTATATATATATATATATATATACACATATTTATATATATATATACACATATTTATATATATATATATATATATATATATATCCATATCTATATATATAAATATATATATATATATATATATACATACATACATATATATCCATATCTATATATATAAATATATCTATATATATATATGTATATATATATAATCTCTCTATATAAATATATATCTATATAAATATATATCTATATATATTTATATATATATATGTATATATATGTATATATATATATGTGTGTATATATGTGTATATATATATATATATATATATATATATATATATATATATATATATATATATATATATATATATATATGGTCAAGAACTACAGCAGGAAAATAATTGATGCTGGATTTATTAAGAGCAATGTTGGGAGAATAATAATGCCCAATGAATGAGAGAACTCTAACATTATCTGTATTTAAAGCAGAAAGGTGATGTCAGGGAATGTGGTAAGTACCGGGGAATTAAAACAACATAGCATGTTTTGAAAGTTTTTTTTGAGGGTACTTAATGAGAGATTGTAAAGATTGGAAAACAGTAGTATGGATTCGTGAGGATAAGAGGTATTGTTGATGTCATCTTTATAGTAAGACAGCTACAGGAAAAGAAGCTAGGGGGAAACTAGAATGCCTTCTGTGCTTTTGTAGATCTAGAGAAGCCTTGTGGTATAATATCAAGAGAAGTAATGTTTTGGGGCTTGAGGAAGATGAAAGTCCCGGCGAAGGTTAGAATGATGTAGAAAAGATATTGGATAAAAGTAATAACAGCTGTTGTGGATACAGGAACTTTTGAAGTTAGTGTTGGATTACACTAGGGGTCAGAATTAAGGTTGTTTTTATTTTTGGTAGCCTTAGTTGTGTTAAATGAAGAGATCAGAAAGGATAGTTTTGGGAGTTGCTATATGGAGATGATTTGGTGATTACTGTAGAAAATGGGAAAGACTTAACAGAAAAGGGTTATAGAGCGACAATAGACTTTGGAGGGGGTCGGCTTGAGGGTGAATGTGGATAACACTGAAGGTATGGTGAGCAGTAAGGAAGGTAGGGACATCATAGCCATACATGAAACTAGAGGCTCCGCTATAAAACTTATAGAACAATTTAGATACTTGGGATCTACTATAAGTCAAGAGGAAGGATGTGAGGCTGAAGTTGAGAATAGGATAGAAATAGCCTTGGGGAAGTGGAGAGAGGTAGGATTAGTGGTGTGATAAGAAAATACCATTCAAACTAAAAGTCAAGATCTATAGCACAGTCCTAAGAAGTGTTAATGTATGAATCAGAAACGTGGGCTCTAAGACGAAAAGAGGAAGCAAAGCGTAAAGCCCCTATTACACTTATCCGGTTTCTTACGGCGCCGTCTGTCGCGATGCTTGCATATGTTCAAACCGGAGCGTGTGATAGCAAATCGGCCGTATGTAAGCTCACCCACGGCCGGCCGGATGAACTTTCGCCAGTACTAAAGTTGGCCGTACGGCCGTCGTACGTCAGGACTGAGGACGTAGTGTGTAATTGCTCACCATATGGTATGACATCAATCTGAGTGGCTGAAGGACGCTCATGTTGACTATTTGATTTTCTCATGCAAGTGTCCTTTTTTTCTATTAAAGGTGATACCTGACTTTAGAGTTCCAAATATGTGTTGTGATCCATTCGCATGTAGTTAAACCAGTCATCTTTTTCTAGTGGTAGTTCCTTCATTAAGTTAACATGAGAGTATTTTTGTCGTTTATGCAGACATTGTTTGAATCAAATCTTCCTTTTTCTTGTTTTCACCTTCAAGTAGCTCGCTAGAGCAATAGGAACGAGAATGTCGTCGAGATAAGACATGTCACTCCTCTACCACAAACAGTGCCACACTGACCCACTTGCCTCCGGCCGTTCAAATACGTGTAATAGCTCTAGCCGTAAGCCAGAATTTTCCTACGGCGCCGTGGGCCAGGTTGGCCGTAGGAAACCGGATATGTGTAATAGGGGCTTAAGAGAATAGAAAACGTAGGTGATAATTCTGAGGTGAATTATGGGTTATGGTGGTCTATTCGGTAACGTCCCTGACTGGTGATCGCCAGAGTGGGGTTGGAGTCCTGCTCAAACTCGTTAGTTCTTTTAGTGAGCAAAGTTTGGGGGTTTTTGGGGGAGCCTTTGGGTCTACCCGTCGAGTTATCAGCAGCTATTGCCTGGCCCTCCGTAGCCGTAGCTTGGCTGGAGATGGGGCTTGGGCGCTGATCGTAAGTACATTTGGTCAGGCCCTAGGGCATTATCCTGCGTGCTAGGGCAATGTCACTATCCCTAGCCTCTGCCATTCATGAACGACCTTTAAAATATCACTGCTTGAAAGATTGGAAAATTATGATATAAAAGAAGGGTAGGTGTATTACGAGTGTCATGACTGAGATCATGTGGGGAGAGAGTGAGGAGGGCTTTTGAGTAACATGTTGGGGGAGAGATCGAGGAGGAGGCCGAGAATTAGATGGTGAGTTAAGGTGAAGGATGATATGGAGAGGAAATGTTTAGTGGAAGAGGATGCCTGTGATAGCAGGAATTGGAGAGGGGGCATCAGACAATCCCCCTTTAATTCAAGGATAGTGGGGGGATACAAGAAGATATAGTTGTTTTATATATATATATATATATATATATATATATATAAAATGTGTAAGTGTGTTTTGTTGTGGGGTTTGTTGTATATATGTGCATATATATGTGGGGCTGGGGTACTATTATATAGTATGAGAGTGTACACCCTATATATATATATATTATATATATATATATATATATATATATATATTGTATATATATATATATATATATATATATATATATATATGTATATATATATATATATATATATATATATATATATATATATATATATATATATATATATATGATATTCTGGTAGACATATGCGATGTATATTAGTCATTGAGCTGGGGGAAGGGTTAAGAAAAATGAGTTGATGAACCGTGCTTTCCTATTGCCTTGCCTCTTCGGGGTCATTAGTACAAAATGTCAGTTACAGTTTTGAAGTCACATATATATTGTTGTCTCATACTGCATGGTATGCAGGCTGAGGGTTGGGCTGGGTTCGGAATTACCGAGTATTGTTTTTGCGAAAAGGGAAGAAGGGTTCTGCCTGTAGTTTGTTGTCTAGAATAATTTAGGAGTTTTTAGAAGATTGGCTCTTGTGATTTATTCTGAATACATTTGGATATTTGAATGTCCAGTTATTAATATCGTTTATATCTAATCTTGAATTTCTTGCACATTCTTATATTTGGTTATCTTTTCTGACCTAATTTAGATAGAAGTTATGAACCCGCTATTTTACATGATAGATTGACATTTGTTGAATGGTACTGGATTATTTATATATATATATATATATATATATATATATATATATATATATATATATATATATATATAAATATATAAATATATATATATATATATATAATATATATATATAAATATATATTATATATATATAATATATATATATATACATACATATATATATATATATATGTGTGTGTGTGTGTATATGTACCAACCGTGTGTCACACAATTGTACATAATTCCTTTTGTACATATTATGCTTGTATCTGTGCTCTTCCCTCGCACTAAAACGAACATGAAAATTCATGTCTGCTTTTCTCCTCTGTAACATTGTCATTTCCTCGAACATGTATTTTCCTGTTGCCTTGAGGTTTTGTATATAAAGGAGAGTGTTCTTTAATATACTACTCAGTTGATTGCTTCCTGCCTTTGAGTCACAACCTTCTCCCTGCTTCGTCACATATACATTCATATATATATATATATATATATATATATATATATATATATATATATATATATATATATATATATGTATGTATGTATATATATATATATATATATATATATGTATGTATATATATATATATATATGTATGTATGTATGTATGTATATATATATATATATATATATATATATATATATATATATATATATATATATAATATCTAACATCCGACAGCCGTTGAGTATGAATTTGAGAAAAAATTCTTCTCTTGATCATATTTTTCGAACAATTTTAGAAATTCCATGAGAAGTAATGAGAAATATATCAGAGTTCACTCGAGTTAATTTTTACTTATTGATTGAAAGAATCCTTTCAAGATCTGAAATTCAATCCATTTGATATTCATACGAGAATATTCTATCGAGAGATTCTATAATTGCTTTGATTACTTCTTGACATCTATTGGAAAATTCAAAAAGTGTTGAGTGAAGCCGGACATTGTCTTTATTCTTACAGCTTTGGCTAATAATTTAATCATGAATTTCCACAAAAGCAAAATTTATGTTTCAGGTCAAAGGAACATCTTATAGGTTTGAGATTTCATATATTTTCAATTGTTTAAGAATGGGTTTTCTACTTCTATATTACCACGAAGTAAAGCCCTTGGTTAATGGCATTGTTGTCGTATCGTTTTTTAGAGAACTTCTCTCCTTTGGTTTCTAATTGTTTTGCAGATCGCTATCCTTTTGGGAAGTTTCCCAATTCACTTAATTGTTCATCTTGCCTACTATTCGGTATAATTTATCTTTAGGTTTTTTTGTCTTTATATTCATGTTCGTGCCGAGTTTTTTTTACTTCAGTTTATGTGAACTTTACCTTTCGGTTTTTATCTTTATCTCTTTTGAACTCTATAACATTTTTTGGCAAGAATAGGCTATCTCCACCAAGGTAATCGAGCTCTGAATGATTTAAATAACACCTGAAATTCGTAGTTGTAGTTTTTCTTATTGCTATCATTATTATAATAAAGCATTTGGTAAATTGCATTCAACTGTGGCACATTTGCATATCCGCAGGGACACCGACCTTCGAGTAATCATCAGGAGGTGGTCCTCTAATGATGGCCTTTATTACTTAAGATATTCTCTCATGAATTCTCGAGATTTTTTTTTTTCCTTTTTCCTGAACTCACACATTGACAGGCAAAAGTATTAGTTCTTCATGATTCGCAAGCAGCTATCTAGAAATGATCTCTCTCTCTCTCTCTCTCTCTCTCTCTCTCTCTCTCTCTCTCTCTCTCTCTCTCTCTCTCTAAGGATTGCACTATTTACTTGGCTGTTTGTAGAATGTATCAAGTCAACTGAGTGGAGAAAATATGAGAAAATAACGAATGTCATTGCTCGACCAGTTTGCATAACCACATTTAGTAATTTAAACCTTTTTAAAAAAAAAAAAAGAGAGACCCTCGACGAGTAATCCATACGCCTGACTAAACCAGCAATTAGTCCCCGTAATGACCGTACTTGCTTTTGAAAAATTTGGCTTTATTTTCATTTCTTTCTTTTATCATCTTTAATATTACACTATTGAAAGTCACTCTAAAAATATGTTCTTTGGTCATCAAGAGTTTATTATATGTAAGTCTGCACTAAAAGTCTCTAGTACATTGGTGATAGTGTAAGATACCTCGGTAGGTTTACAGTATATTTACCTGGTCTTATAAACAACAAGAGCTTTTTAGCCGAGATCATCTTGGAATGCATAGTTTTGGGTAACAGTTATATTGATATGAACAATACTTAAGGTATAGTTAAGGAATAATGAGATGCGCATTAAATTTGCTGAATGACATATTGTGAATCTATTTTAATGTTATCTTTCAAGGGTTCTAGTAATCCGTCAGATTATTATGTAAATATGTCTATTTTTTCATTATCTAATAACTAATTTCCTCTACTAATCATGTTATTAAGTAACAAACTTCTATAAATATTTGAAATAAAAGAAGAAAATTTACATTGAATATCTTACTGTTAAAAAGAAAATTCATCTTTTAAAATCTAGGTATTTATAACTTCATTCCCCGATAATAGTAAACTCCCGGAAGGGTTCCACGTTGCCATCCTCTGCAACCTGGAAGATGCATGGTGAAAATATAGATTTATTCTCATTTTCGTTCTCTTGGCTTAATGTACGAATATTCTGTCTCTTTGCAAATCTAATAAATTAAGAAATAGTCATTGACGTTATATCCCATGAGCGCAAGAGAGAATCTCCTGGTGTCCTTTTTTGTAACAATGCATATAATGGAAATCATGGGTATCCTGATTTACGGAAATGAGGATGGCGCCTGTTGTGTTCGTTGACATTGTAATCGATACAGTAATAATATGGGAATAGTTTTTCACTTGTTTAGCAGTCATAACCTAACATTACTAAAATGTTTTTGGGATAAAACTCTGTTTATTATACTTAGGTTTTTTTTTTTTTTTTTTTTTTTCATTTGTCATAACTAAAGGTGTTATATTGTCTGTTTTGTCATTTCCTTGTATAATTTGATTTTACGAATTTTAAAGCTATAAATTAGCATCGTACTGGATAGTATTCTTTGTCCTTTTGATTTATTTTATTACCTCAGAAAAATGTGCATGGCATGATTCCTAAAAGCTAGCCTTATTCTGTTGTCCATGGAAACTTCCCTGCAAGCATAGTGACTGACTACCTTGCGTCTAGTGTTTCTGGTGAGAGTGGCTTGGCAGCTTCAGACAGCTGTTTACATTGTCCACAGCTGAAGAGAAATATCACTCATGTTTTGGTCATTGACTGTATAAAACTGTAACAGACTTTTCACCCAGAAGTGGAGCCAAAGGCTCTAGAATGTTTATTGACATCTTGATTGCTGTAGTGTAAAATTAATTATTTCATTTTATTTCTTGTTTCACTATTAATATCATCGTATGAGGAATTAAATCCCACATCAGGGATTCTGTCTCATAGTTGCTAGTTAAAAAGAATACATATAAGAACACTAATGGGTTGCAATGATTAACTTATTCGCTAGCCATGGTAGGTAGACTAAGTTAGATTTGACCAGATTAAATATCACGAGCACAACTACCAGAAGTTTAGCGAAAGGAGATCAAGGCAATGAATTATAAACATTTAATGAGAGAACATTTGACAATAATTTAAGATCTTATAAAGTAGCTTCTGTGCCATACTTGGTGGACCAGTTTAAAATCGGTCATTTGGGAATCGATACATCTCGTCATCCACTATTACTTGATAATAGTGAATTTGCAACCAGTCCCTAGTACAAAACTGATATAATCCAGTAGGCATATTGGGCTGAATGTTAGTCTGATATGCTTTCATCTCTTTATGCACTCATCCGTAAAGAGGAAAGTTGACTGGTATTCCAAGAAAGTTGAGGGAGAAAAACTTAATAAGGTCCCATTATATTTCAATTATTATAAAAATCGTTCATAAACCTTGGCACATTTTTTTCAGTTTTGTGGGGATAGTCATTTATTTTTGTGTTCCAATAACATTAGAGTACCATTTCTCTGATTGTCAGCCGCTTATTTGGGATATTTTTTTATTATAGACACATTGGCTAGAAGTTGGAGTGATGGTAATTTTCTTTCATAAAAGTGACATCAGTATATATATATATATATATATATATATATATATATATATATATATATATATATGTATATATATATATATATGTATGTATGTATGTATATATATATATATATATATATATATATATATATATATATATATACACATACATACATATACCAAAGGCACTTCCCCCAATTTTGGGGGGTAGCCGACATCAACAATGAAACAAAACAAAAAGGGATCTCTACTCTCTACGTTCCTTCAGCCTAACCAGGGACTCAACCGAGTTTAGCTGGTACTGCTAGGGTGCCACAGCCCAACCTCCCACATTATGCACCACAGATGAAGCTTCATAATGCTGAATCCCCTACTGCTGCCACCTCCGCGGTCATCTAAGGCACCGGAGGAAGCAGCAGGGCCTACCGGAACTGCGTCACAATCGCTCGCCATTCATTCCTATTTCCAGCAAGCTCTCTTGCCTCTCTCACATCTATCCTCCTATCACCCAGAGCTTTCTTCACACCATCCATCCACCCAAACCTTGGCCTTCCTCTTGTACTTCTCCCATCAACTCTTGCATTCATCACCTTCTTTAGCAGACAACCATTTTCCATTCTCTCAACATGGCCAAACCACCTCAACACATTCATATCCACTCTAGCCGCTAACTCATTTCTTACACCCGTTCTCTCCCTCACCACTTCGTTCCTAACCCTATCTACTCGAGATACACCAGCCATACTCCTTAGACACTTCATCTCAAACACATTCAATTTCTGTCTCTCCATCACTTTCATTCCCCACAACTCCGATCCATACATCACAGTTGGTACAATCACTTTCTCATATAGAACTCTGTTTACATTCATGCCCAAACCTCTATTTTTTACTACTCCCTTAACTACCCCAACACTTTGCAACCTTCATTCACTCTCTGACGTACATCTGTTTCCACTCCACCATTTGCTGCAACAACAGACCCCAAGTACTTAAACTGATCCACCTCCTCAAGTAACTCTCCATTCAACATGACATTCAACCTTGCACCACCTTCCCTTCTCGTACATCTCATAACCTTACTCTTACCCACATTAACTCTCAACTTCCTTCTCTCACACACCCTTCCAAATTCTGTCACTAGTCGGTCAAGCTTCTCTTCTGTGTCTGCTACCAGTACAGTATCATCCGAAAACAACAACTGATTTACCTCCCATTCATGGTCATTCTCGCCTACCAGTTTTAATCCTCGTCCAAGCACTCGAGCATTCACCTCTCTCACCACTCCATCAACATACAAGTTAAACAACCACGGCGACATCACACATCCCTGTCTCAGCCCCACTCTCACCAGAAACCAATCACTCACTTCATTTCCTATTCTAACACATGCTTTACTACCTTTGTAGAAACTTTTCACTGCTTGCAACAGCCTTCCACCAACTCCATATAACCACCTCACATTCCACATTGCTTCCCTATCAACTCTATCATATGCATTCTCCAGATCCATAAACGCAACATACACCTCCTTACCTTTTGCTAAATATTTCTCGCATATCTGCCTAACTGTAAAAATCTGATTCATACAACCCCTACCTCTTCTAAAACCACCCTGTACTTCCAAGATTGCATTCTCTGTTTTATCCTTAATCCTATTAATCATTACTCTACCATACTCTTTTCCAACTACACTCAACAAACTAATACCTCTTGAATTACAACACTCATGCACATCTCCCTTACCCTTATATAGTGGTACAATACATGCACAAACCCAATTTACTGGTACCATTGACAACACAAAACACATATTAAACAATCTCACCAACCATTCAAGTACAGTCACACCCCCTTCCTTCAACATCTCAGCTTTCACAACATCCATACCAGATGCTTTTCCTACTCTTGTTTCATCTAGTGCTCTCCTCACTTCCTCTATTGTTATCTCTCTCTCATTCTCATCTCCCATCACTGGCACCTCAACACCTAGAACAGCAATTATATCTGCCTCCCTATTATCCTCAACATTCAGCAAACTTTCAAAATATTCCGCCCACCTTTTCCTTGCCTCCTC
>NC_090751.1:46547382-46554882 GCF_036898095.1 Palaemon carinicauda
CAATCATACTTTGAGTTTTATTAGGATTCAACTTCATACCCCATAACTTGCACCATTCACTAATTTTAGCTAAATCTCTATTAAGGGATTCACCAACCCCAGATCTACATTCAGGGGATGGAATTGATGCAAAGAGAGTAGCATCATCTGCATATGCAACAAGCTTGTTTTCTAGGCCAAACCACATGTCATGTGTATGTATATAGTATGAAAAGTAATGGGCCAAGAACACTACCCTGTGGAACACCGGATATCACATTCCTATACTCACTATGGTGCCCATCAACAACTACTCTTTGAGATCTACTACTTAAAAAATCAATAATAATGCTAAGAAACGACCCACCCACTCCCAACTGTTTGAGTTTGAAAACAAGGGCCTCATGATTAACACGGTCAAAGGCAGCACTAAAATCAAGGCCAATCATACGAACTTCCTGACCACAATCAAGGGATTTCTGTACAGCATTGGAGATTGATCTGTTCTCTCTGTCTGGTTACGGCTCATTTTTACTTTGCCTACACATACACAGAATAGTCGGGGCTCTTTTTTTCCACATTTTCCTCTGTCCTTATACATCTGACAACACTGAGATTACCTAACAAGTTTTTGCTCAAGGGGTTAACTACTGCTCCGTAATTGTTCACTTTCTACTTTCGTCTTGCCAATGGTAGAAGAGAGACTTCAGCTATGGTAAGCAGCTCTTCTAGGAGGACACTCCAAAATCAGACTATAGTTCTCAAGTCCTGGGCAATGCCGTAGCCCCTGTACCATGGTCTTCCACTGGGTTAGTGTAGACTTCTACTTGAGGGTACACTTGTGCACTCTATCTTATTTTTCTTCTTACTTTTTTCTTAGTTTTTTTTTTTAGTTTATATATGAAAATTCCGTTTTAATGTTTTTACTGTTCTTAAAATATTTTACTTTTCTTGTAGTTTATTTATTTTCTTGTTTGCCTTTCTCACCTGGCTATTTTTCTCTGTTGGAGCACTTGGGCTTATAGTATCCTGCTTTTCCAACTAGAGTTATACATTAGCTAGTAATAATAATAATTATGATGATAATAATGATATGGTCAGTAATCAGCAAGAATCTAGCTATTACAAACACCTTTACCAAATGAAGTATCATTACCAATCCCCAAAAGTGTATAATAAATTGCTTCGTGGTAATTTGCGAAAAGAAATCAGCTGTCGTTATAAAAATCAAATGAAAAATACCATTTGTGTCTACTCTATAAGCATAAGGTCCAGTAAGAGCGTTTTATTTTTAAGGGACCAAACAGCTAAACTAATTAGTCAAGTCCCAGAACACAGGAATGAGGAAGATCGAGTTTCTCGTTGCTCTGCGTACTGTCAAAGACATCAGCTAAAATGGTTTCCTTTAACTTTGGAAAGTTAGTGACGTAGCCGTCTGGCTTAAGTAAAAGAGGAACTGTAAAGTCTATACCAAAGAGTGCAGATTCAAGTGTCGGCCACCCTTTATGTTACCTAGTTGGACCAGAAAGGGTTTGTTTATGGTCAAATTGTATTCCTTTTTAGATGAAGCGTAAACTCTTACGAGCGGCTACTATCAGCTGAGTATGGTTATTCCAAGTTAAATCTGATTTGTTACCTTTGCAAAAATAATGAGCCTCACATTTTTCCAAATAAGCAAGCCTACAATCATCTATGAATCGGGATTTATCTTTTTTTAACACACGAGAAGAGATACGCCTGTAAATTATGTTGACCAGATTTTCATTCAAGAGCACATCACTTTATACAATTGTACTAATTTAAATGCAATATATCACTCAAAAAT
Organism: Palaemon carinicauda; assembly: GCF_036898095.1. Taxonomy (NCBI): domain Eukaryota; kingdom Metazoa; phylum Arthropoda; class Malacostraca; order Decapoda; family Palaemonidae; genus Palaemon; species Palaemon carinicauda. The sequence goes on from NC_090751.1 coordinate 46,549,187, forward strand.
ACCATTCTATTTTCTTTGAATTTTGTATATATCTTCAAAGAGTGTGATACATCAGGGGCAGACTGCTCAGTGTTTATTACTAACGAAGCCATAGTATGATTTGACATCACAACTGGACGAAAACCTTGCTTATAACACCAGTGTGTACGAAATCCAGTTACATGCAAACAAGGTCAAGACGTATCTTGTTTCGAGCAATAAGGTTGAATAACAAAAATTATGTTTTTCGGCATAGCAGTTGGGATTATAATAGAAACGAAAAACCAGGGAGGGGTTCAGGAAAGAGGTAGAATAAATGGGGTGCGAGGTAACCAAATCACAGGTAATATTTAGATGTTATATTAAACAAAGCTAGTGATGATAGCTTGACGGGGCGAAAGCTTCTGTGTATCGCTCTGATCAGGAAAATTGTACTAGTCAGGGCCAGCCATACTAGGTTGGTTTGCTGTGAGTGATCATACAAAAGTCTCCCACCATCACCAATCCAATTTTGGCCAGCGTGAGATGAAAACTGGCCAACCCCAGACATGATCAATGGGACTAGAAGCGGCTGCATTAGTTGTTGTAGGGGTAGGTTAGCAAACAAATAAACTCACGAAAATAACAAAGAGAAGTTGAAACAAGATTTTTGCTTCGATATAGACATAACCATCAATATATTGAGGTGTAGTCAGCATCCAATGCTAAATTCAGTGTCACCGACACATTATGATAAATGCGAAATGGGATATTGATGAAAACAATATAAACACTCGCATATGAACATGAAACTTCAATTACCAGGCTTGATATAGATGCAAATAGATGCATTTGTGCGTAAACCACTAGTATTCTCAAAGGAAATATTCATTTCATGAATCGCAAAGGAAATATTCATTTCATGAATATGCATACTCGGTTGTCATGAATGCTAAAAATGTATAGGTGAAGTGTAATTGCAAATTGATATTATTAAATTAGAAGGATTTACGTTGAAGTATTTCAAGTCGTGGAGATATGCTTATGCCATAGCTGGCCATTTAATTATATCATGTATGCACGTATTCGTTCATAAAACTTAATTTCCAAATAAGGAGGCTAAAGAAAATGTCAGTTTTATACCATGAATATTAATGAGGACTATAAACTCTCATTTGAGCATATTTGAAAATAAAATTGATTCAAAATGCGTTATTGGCCGTGTTATAAAACACGGACCGAAGGTCGAAGAAAAATACACCCAAGATCGATGTCGAATTCAGGGAAATAACATGAATTCGTTGCCCTGAAACTCTAATGTGCTTGGGTCGATAAATCTATGAACCCTGCATCTGGTTGCGGGAAGTCGCAACTATAAAGAGAGAAAATGCGTATAGGTTAAAATATATGTTTCACGAAAAGGCAATTTCTCAAATGGGGTAACTCCAGTAGAAAAAAAAAGTCACTTACGCTATATTCCTGCATCAGTTGCTAGATGAAAGGTAATTCCACTGTGAACTGAGGTTCAACATTGTCATCTGCTTTACATAGCTTTTTACTCCTCCGTTTTTTTTGTGACCTTAGTTGAAACCAAGCTTATTCAAATACCACCAACGTACTTATTTCGCTGCTTTAGAAACAATAGCGTCTCTCAACCACTCTGCTACAGACCTCGGCTCCACACGTATATTTTCCAACATCACGCCATCTTTGTTTGATTGGTCAACAGGGAATGTCTCCAGAGAAAGATGAGACACTTTTACTTTTTTCCCTCATTCATGCTTCAAATACATCAGCAATATGTCGAAACCTCCATAATCACCGCGCTATGTAATATCTTATCTTGTATAGACTCGTGTGTTATAGAATAAAGTGAGGCCTCTTATTTCCCATGCCACGTTTCATTCAAATTATTACGTTATGTTTTTTTTTAAATTTTACTCTTGCTTCTAACACTGGAATAAAACGCACTTCGTAGAACCAACCGGTTGTTCTTTGTTGTTGTTTTTTTCTGCATAACTGGACATTTTCATAAAACTGATCCATTTTTTTTTTTTTTACTTTTCACATCCTTTTAGCCACTTCTGAGTATCTACCTATTTTTGCCTTTTACAACAATTTTTTTTTTTATGTCAGGATGCCAGAAAACTCAAAATCAATCAATAAGCTATACACCTTCAACTTTTCTTCTTTCATTCAACTACAGTATTTTCCAAAAGAAGAGTTGGAATAGTTCCTGCATACATCTACAGTGGTCTTTTCTGACATAGACATTGCAATTTATCTCACAATTTTTTTCTACTTAATTTTGTTACTGCTCTATTTCTTGATTTATCTATTGGTGACTTTCTTCTTCTCCCAACTCGCACCAGTTTATTATATTTACTCCCATATACTTATGCATATCAATAACTTCATTCTCTCACCATCCATGAGATTATTTTTTTACTCCGTTTTCCTGCTTTCCTTTCTCCCTCATAACCGTAATATAACTTGAAATTACCTTTTTTCTTCTCTTGCAAACTTGAATTTTTTTGATTGGTGTCTCCATTTGTATACTATCCCAGATCAGTACTATATTATCTACACACATTAATGACCAAATTTCTTATTCCGCAGTTCTACATCTACATTTCCTGTCCTTTCTCCAACCTCTCTCTCCTTGCATCATCCATATAGATCGATTAGACATAGAACCGCAACAAGCCCCTTTCTCTTCCCCTTTTTTAAGCTAATCCAGTTCTGGTCGTACCTTAATTCTTACCACACTCTCCACTTTCACCCTAAAATTTGTAATTGCTCTGCGTAATTTGTGTTATACCATACACCTCCAATAACCTTCACATTGCCTCTATGTTGAGTCTAATAATTTTTATTTAGAGATCCATGTATGCTATATTCAGTCTTCTTCCTTTCCTTTTAAACTCGTAACGTAACTAACATACACCTACTTTCGTATTTATATATATATATATATATATATATATATATGTATATATATATATATATATATATATATATATATATATATATATATATATATATATATATATATACACGCAAAGGTATAACTTTATTAAAACATATATGTTCCTTACAATTATGAAATGTTGCAAATGGAAAGGATCCAGATCGTATCGAGTAAGCCTAAGTAAAGGAACAGTTAATCACATGGTAAAATTCTGAGTAGTCTGGGGCGTTAATAGGAATGCCATGTTTGTGCTATGTTATTATTTTACGAAAGTGTTTCTCCGGAGCAGCGGAATCTCTAACAAACCTTTAGATGGAGATAAGTGATTGATTCTTTAAAGTATTGTTAGATTTTAAGTTAGAAATAGAGTTTTAAGTTATTATCACTGACACGTGGGATGAGATGTTCACGAAAGAATCAGGTATAAGCATGGTTTCTTTTGAAGGAATTGCTGAACACTGTCATTTGAAAAAACTGGAACGCTATATTTAATAAGTTTCCTTTTATTTCACAGAGGAAAAGTGGTTGTAATAAATGTTTATCTTTGTGTCAGCTTGTCCATAAAGGCCGTTTAGTTTTGTGAGAGCTTTAAGTATGAGATATTGGAATTTTTTTTAAAAGGTTGCTTTGTCCTTTAGCCGAGGGATCAACATAGCCTTCAAGTTCATGGTCATTTCAGTACTTGATCGAATGGAGTATCTAGTTCAGAAAGTGAAAATGACGATTTCATGACACTTTTTTCCACAAAATAGAGATATTTTTCTTTAAATGTCTGAACTACGAAAATGTTTACTTGAACTTTAATCTCCCCAACGTTGTCGTAAATTCTATAAACATTTATTTTGAATTTCAGATAGACTTCATCTTGAGGAAACCATTTTACTAAACTTCTGGTTAGATTTTTGTTTTACTCTGTATAGAAAAACACAAAGCAATTTTAGTAAAGCACTAAATTACTCGCAGTAATTCGGAAATCATCTCAACTCTAAGTATATTGAGTGTGCAAGTTGCTCCAGAGTTGTCTTGGAGAAATAACCTGATTAAGACTCCAATGTCTGCCTCCGAAAATCTTTTTGGAGTTTTATTTCGGTGTCATATATTCAGTCCTGTTTCCGAATACAAATTTTTGTATTGGATTCTTCATTGTTTTCTCTCTCTCTCTCTCTCTCTCTCTCTCTCTCTCTCTCTCTCTCTCTCTCTCTCTCTCTCTCTCTCTCTCTCTCCTGAAAAGATTTAAGTAATTTAAAGTGAAAAAGTGAAACTCCATGACCATTATTGTTCTCTCTCTCTCTCTCTCTCTCTCTCTCTCTCTCTCTCTCTCTCTCTCTCTCTCTCTCTCTCTCTCTCTCTCTCTCTCTCTCTCTCTCTCCTGAAAAGATTTAAGTAATTCAAAGTGAAAAAGTGAAACTCCATGACCATTATTGTTTGAACTTCAGTCCTATTTAATGATTACATACCTCTATTAAGGATGATATCGGGATTTTATTGTCTGTAACGACTATGTTGCAGTAATTAATATTCATAGATAATTGATTTTTGTTTCTTCAGAAATAAGAGATTTCAATACTTGCGTTTCTTGCATAATAATTGCACATTTCATCCTAGCATGTATGCACATACGTGCGTAGAGATCTGCCATATGAAGGAAATTTCTCACGTGTCACTGCACCTGTGTCGGTATGTAAACATTCAATTGTTGTGAGTGTAATAATCAAAATGTAATTGTCTACAGGTGTTGGCACGGGTAATGGGAGGTGGAAATCATGGTACTGTGCATGACATATCATCATCATCACCCGTTGCTAGTCCACTCCCGTCTGTTTATGGTCTTTCTATGCCCGTATTTACCTGTTAATTTTCTTTGCTTGTCAATCCATCGTCTTTTTTTTATCCTTCGGCTGCTTCATTTGCTATCGTTGGGTACCCGTTCTGTTATTCTTAATGTCCATATATTATCTGTTATTCTCATTATATGTCCTGCCCGTGTCCATTTTTTTTTTACATGTTAGAATATCCTCTACTTTATTTTGCTATCCTATCCATGTTGCTCTTTTTCTATTTTTTAGTGTTATTCTCATTATTATTTTTCCATCGCCCTTTGAGTTGTAACATTGTTCTAAGGCTTTAGTAAGGGTTTAAGTTTTTGATGCATTAGTTGATACTGGTAGGAATATCTGATTAATTCCTTTCTTTTTAGAGAAAATGACGTTTTACATTTCATAATCTAATTTTGTTTACCAAAAGCTTTGTATCCCATGTTTATCCTTTTTTTGATTTCGCTTTCATGCCCTGGAGAAACACAGTTTGACTTAAGTATGCACATTTATTAACACACTTTAGAGGTTTGTTCGTAGCCTTTATTTTTTGTCTGAATTTTCATTGAACATTATCTTACTTTTACTCATTAATTTTCAGTCGTACATTTCTGCTGTCTATATTTGAACCTTCTATCATCTTTTGCAATTCTTTCCAAGATTCACTAAAGAGAACAATGTCCTCTGCAATTCTCAAGTTGTTAAGGTATTGCCCATTAACCTTGATAACTACATTTTTGCAATCTAAATTCTTGAAAGCTTATAATAGGCACGCTGTAAATAATTTAGAAGAGATAGAGTCTCTCACCCTAATTCCTTTCTGCCTAACTCCTATCTCAATCGGAATTTTCTCACTATGTATATATATATATATATATATATATATATATATATATATATATATATATATATGCAGTGGGAAAATAATGGATGTTGGATTTACTAAGAGCAAT
>NC_090751.1:46564882-46569882 GCF_036898095.1 Palaemon carinicauda
CCAAAGTATGATCGGACGTCACAACTGGACGAAAACCTTGCTTCTTATAACACCAGTGTGTACGAAATCCAGTTAAATGCAAACAAGGTCAAGACGTATCTTGTTTCGAGCAATAAGGTTGAATAACATAAATTATATTTTTTGGCATAGCAGTTGGGATTATAATGGAAACGAAAAACCAAGGAGGGCTTCAGGAAAGAGGTAAAATAAATGGGGTGAGAGGTAACCAAATCACTGGTAACATTTCGAGGTTGTATTAAACAAAGCTAGTGGTGATATCTTGACGTGGCGAAAGGGTCTGTGTATCGCTCTGATCAGGAAAGCTGTACTAGTCAGGCCCAGCCATACTAGGTTGGTTTGCTGTGAGTGATCATACCAAAGTCTCCCACCATCACCAGTCCAATGTTGTCCAGCGTGATTATGAAAACTGGCCAACCCCAGACATGATTAAGGGGACTAGAAGCGGCTGCATTTGTTGTAGGGGTAGGTTAATAAGAAATTGAACTTATGAAAATAACAAGAGAGGTTGAAAATTTTTTTTTGCTTTGATATAGGCATAACCATAAATATATGGAGGTGTAGTCAGCATTCAGTGCTAAATTTACAGTGTCACTGACACATTATGATGAATGCGAAATGGGATATTGATGATGACAACGTAAACAGTCGCATATGAACATGAAACGTCAATTACCGAGCTTAATATAGATGCAAATAGATGCATATGTGCGTAAACCACGAATATTCGCCAATGAAATATTCTTTTCGTGAATACGCATACTCTGTTGTCCTGAATGCTTAAAATGTATCGGTGAAGTGTAATTGCAAATTGATATTGTCATTATTGTAGAAGGATATACGTTGAAGTATTTTAAGTCGTGGAGATATGCTCATGCCATAGCTGGCCATTTAATTGTATCATGTATGCACGTATTCGCTCATAAAACTTAATTTCAAAATAAGGAGGCTAAAGAAAATTAAAATTTTATACCATGAATATTGATGATACCATTAAACTCATTTGAGCATATTTGAAAAAAAAAATCTATTCACAATGCGTTATTGGCCGTGTTACAAAAGAAAAATACACCCAAGATCGATGTCGAACTCAGGGAAATAACATGAATTCGTTGCCCTGAAACTCTAATGTGCTTGGGTCGATAAATCTATGAACCCTGCATCTGGTTGCTAGAAGTCGCAACTATAAAGAGAGAAAATGCGTATAGGTGCAAAATATGTTTCACGAAAAGGCAATTTCCCTAAATGGGGTAACTCCAATAGAAAAAAAAGTCACTCACGCTATATTCCTGCATCAGTTGCTAGATGAAAGGTAATTCCACTGTGAACTGAGGTTCAACATTGTCCTCTGCTTTACATAGCTTTTTACTCCTCCGTTTTTTTTGTGACCTTAGTTGAAACCAAGCTTATTCAAATACCACCAACGTATTTAATTCACTGCTCTAGGAACAATAACGTCTCTCAACCACTCTGCTACAGACCTCGGCTCCACACGTATATTTTCCAACATCACGCCATCTTTGTTTGATTGGTCAACAGGGAATGTCTCCAGAGAAAGATGAGACACTTTTACGTTCTTCCCTCATTCATGCTTCAAATACATGAGCAATTTGTCGAACCCCCCATAATCACCGCTATATTTAACATTTTATCTTGTATGGACTCGAGTGTTATAGGATAAAATGAGGTCTGTTATTTTCCATGCCAAGTTTCGTTCAAATTATTCATTACGTTATGGAATTTTTTCATTTTACTCTTGCTTCTAACACTGGAATAAAGCGCACTTCATAGAACCAACAGGTTCATTCTTTGTTTTTTTTTTGTTTTTTTCTGCATAACTGGACCTTTTCATAAAACTGATCCAGTTTTTTTTTTTTTTTAGCCACTTCTGAGTATCTACCTATTTCTGCCCTTTACACCATTTTTTTTATGTCAGGATGCCAGAAAACTCAAAATCAATCAATCTGATATACACCCACTTTTCTTCTTTCATTCAACTTCAGTATTTTCCAAAAGATGAGTTGGAATAGTTCCTGCATACATCTACAGTGGTCTTTGCTGACAAAGACATTGCAATATATATAACTATTTTTTTCTACTTAATTCTGTTAATGCTCTATTTCTTGATTTATCTCTCGATGACGTGCTGCTCCTCCGAACTCGGAGCATTTTTATTACATTTACTCCTATATACTTATGCAAGTCAATAACTTTATTCTCCCACCATCCATGAGAGTATTTTTTGTTCCCAGATCAATACTGTATAATCTACACACATTAACGACCAAATTTCTTATTCCGCAGTTCTACCTCTACATTTCCTATCCTTTCTCTAACATCTCTTATCATTGCATCATCCATATAGATCGATTAGACATAGAACCGCAACAAGCCCCTTTCTCTTCCCCTTTTTCATGCTAATCCAGTTCTGGTCGTACCTTAATTCTTATCACACTCTCCACTTTCACCCAAAAATTTGTAATTGCTCTGCGAATTTATGTGTTATACCATACACGTCCAATAACCTTCACATTGCCTCTATATTGAGTCTGAAATCATTTTCATTTATAGATCCATATAAATATGGATCTATAAATATTCAGTCTTCTTCCTTTCCTATTAAACTTGTAACGTAACTAACATACACCTACTTTCGTATTTTATATATATATATATATATATATATATATATATATATATATATATATATATATATATATATATATATACATATACATATATATATACATATATATATATATATATATATATATATATATATACATATACATATACATATATATATATATATATATATATATATATATATATACGTGTATATATATATTTATATATATACACATACATACATATATACACACAAACAAAGGTATAACTTTATTAAAACATAGATGTTCCTTACAATTATGAAATGTTGCAAATGGAAAGGATCCAGATCGTATCCGAGTAAGCCTAAGTAAAGGGACAGTTAATCACACGGTAAAATTCTGAGTAGTCTGAGGCGTTAATAGGAATGCCATGCTTATGCTGTTATTATTTTACGAAAGTGTTTCTCCGGAGCAGCGGAATCTCTAGAAATCCTTCAGATGGAGCTAAGTGATTGATTCTTTGAAGTATTGTTAGATTTTAAGTTAGAACTGGAGTTTTAAGTTATTATCACAGACACGTAGGATGAGATGTTCACGAAAGAATCAGGAATAAGCATGGTTTCTTTTGAAGGATTTGATGTGCATTGTCATATGAAAAAACTGGATCGCTATATTTAATAAGTTTCCTTTTATTTCACAGAGGAAAAGTGGTTGTAATAAATGTTTATCTTTATGTCAGCTTGTTCATAAAGGCCCTTTAAGTTTAGTGAGAGCTTTAAGTTTGAGATATTGGAATTTTTGTTAAAAGTTTGCTATGTCCTTTGGCCGAGGGATCAACATTTTTTTCAAGTGCATGGTAATTTCAGTACGTGATGGAATGGAGTATCTAGTTCAGAAAGTGAAAATGACGATTTGATAACACTTTTTTTTCCACAAAATAGAAAATTTTTTCTTTAAATGTCTGAACTTCGAAAAAGTTTACTTGAACTTCAATCTCCCCCACGTTGTCGTAAATTTCTATGTTTGTGATTGTGAGTTCGACATTGGACGAGATATTTTGGAAACGCACACAAAGGATATCAAAGATATGATCAACGATAAGATATGATCAACGGACTGCACAGAGGTTGTTGATGTTTATTCATTGGTCTGCTAGCGCGCAATTTGTAAATTTTACATTAATTTTAATTATATGTAAGATTGCATTTTTAATCATGTATGTGAATATGAAGGAGTTTATGTAAGAATGCATGGGTTCTTAATTTTTAAAATGTAGTTATTGCTTTTTATGTTTTTATATCTTATTGATGTTTTTACTAATTACTCTGAGATAGCTTTCAATTCATATTTAGCAATAAATCAGGATATATATATATATATATATATATATATATATATATATATATATACACACATATATATATATATATATATATATATATATATATATATATATATATATATATATATACTATTTACACTTGTATTTTGTTAATTTGGTATTCTTGGACATGAAGATTGTTTACCATTATCAATACTGTTTTTTTTTTCTCTCGTGTAAAATATTTATCGAACAATGTTTGTGCGCAGATGTAAGAATTTTAATCATGTTATCTGCCTGAGCGTCCCTATTATTATTATTATTTTTATTATTATTGTTGTTGTTGTTATTATATTAATATAATTATTATTGTTATTGATAGCCATGCTACAACTCTGGTAGCTGAGTAAGGAGAGGAAATAATTGAATAGCAAATAAACTGTAAATAATGCTTGAGAAATATAAATTATTTTGTAACCTTAAACATCGTTATAATAGACGAATCGTATGAAACTAAACTTAAGTCATTCTGCTTCACAGAGAAGCATTTACAAAAAGTTTGAACTTTAAAGTCCCAATGATTCACCTGCCTGAGTAAGATCATTCCATAATCTGGTCACAGTGGGAATAAGGCTTCTAAAATACTGCGTAGTATTTTGCCTTTATATTGGGGGGGGGGGGGGGGCATGGCTGTTAGAATTAACTGTATACCTGGTACCACCTACGAGATGGTACAGTATTTGAAGATCTTGACTTCAAAGCATCGATGATCTGAATTATGATAAATCTTGTTCAACATGCATAAAGAATTAGCTGAACGACGGTGCCATAGATTTATATCGAGATCAGAAATATGAAATTCATTAGTCTGTAAGAGGAAAGTTAGCAGCCGAAGACCAGACAGGCGGATAAAACTCGAAACAAGGTAGACTTATTGATTAAAACATTTCCTAAGGATAGACCCATCACCGAAAATCCCAGGACTTTCTCAATTAGCCAATTTTTTTTTGCGCTGTTGGAAAAGAAACGGACCAAATGTATTTCTAAAAAGT
>NC_090751.1:46574882-46587382 GCF_036898095.1 Palaemon carinicauda
TATAGACATAGCCATCAATATATTGTGGTGTAGTCAGCATCCAATGCTAAATTCAGTGTCACCGACACATTATGATAAATGCGAAATGGGATATTGATGAAAACAATGTAAACACTCGCATATGAACATGAAACGTCAATTACCAGGCTTGATATAGATGCAAATAGATGCATTTGTGCGTAAACCACGAGTATTCGCAAAGGAAATATTCATTTCATGAATCGCAAAGGAAATATTCATTTCATGAATATGCATACTCGGTTGTCATGAATGCTAAAAATGTATAGGTAAAGTGTAATTGCAAATTGATATTATTAAAGTAGAAGGATTTACGTTGAAGTATTTCAAGTCGTGGAGATATGCTTATGCCATAGCTGGCCATTTGATTATATCATGTATGCACGTATTCGCTCATAAAACTTAATTTCCAAATAAGGAGGCTAAAGAAAATGTCAGTTTTATACCATGAATATTAATGAGGACTATAAACTCTCATTTGAGGATATTTGAAAATAAAATTTATTCAAAATGCGTTATTGGCTGTGTTACAAAACACGGACCGAAGGTCAAAGAAAAATACACCCAAGATCGATGTCGAACTCTGGAAAATAACATTAATTCGTTGCCCTGAAACTCCAATGTGCTTGAGTTAATAAATCTATGAACCCTACATCTGGTTGCTAGAAGTTTAACAACTTTTAAGAGTCGCAACTTTAAAGAGAAAATCTGCGTATAGGTGCAAAATATATGCTTCACAAAAAGGCAATTTTTCAAACGGGGTAACTCCAGTAAAAAAATGAGCCATCGTCATTCTATATTATTGCTTCAGTTGCTAGATGAAAGGTAATTCCACTGTAAACTGAGATTCAACATTATCGTCTGCTAGAGTTTTTCTCCTGCTTCGTTTTTTGTGACCCTACTTGAAACCAAGCTTATTCAAATACCCACCGACGTATTTAATTCACTGCTTTAGAAACAATAGCGTCTCTCAACCACTCTGCTACAGACCTCGGCTCCACACGTATATTTTCCAACATCACGCCATCTTTGTTTGATTGGTCAACAGGGAATGTCTCCAGAGAAAGATGAGACACTTTTACTTTCTTCCCTCATCCATGCTTCAAATACATCAGCAATATGTCGAAACCCCCATAATCACAGCGCTATTTAATATTTTATCTTGTATAGACTCGCGTGTTATAGAATAAAATGAGGCCTCTTATATTCCATGCCACGTTTCATTCAAATTATTCATCACGTTTTGGGTTTTTGTTTTTATTTTACTGTTGCTACTAACACTGGAATAAAACGCACTTCATAGAACGAACCGGTTGTTCTTTGTTTTTTCTTTTTTTTTCTGCATAACTGGACCTTTTCACAGCACTAATCCATTTTTTTCCACTTCTCATATCCTTTTAGCCACTTGTAGGTATCTACATATTTTTGGCCTTTACAACATTTCTTTTTAATGTCAGGATGCCAGAAAACTCAAAATCAATCAGTTAGAACTTTTCTTCTTTCATTCAACTTCAGTATCTTTATTTTCCCAAAGATGAGTTGGGATAGTTCCTGCATACATCTACAGTAGTCTTTTCTGACAGACATTTTAATATACATATATTTTTTTTTTTTTTTAATTCTGTTACTGCTATATTTCTTGATTTATCTATTGGTGACTTGCCTCTTCTCCCAACTCGCACCAGTTTATTATATTTACTTCCTTATACTTATGCATTTCAATAACTTCATTCTCTCACCATCCATGAGAGTATTTTTTGTTCTGTTTTCCTGCTCTCCATTCTACCTCATAACCTTAATATAACTTGAAATTACCTTACTATCCCAGATCAATCCTGTATTTTCTACACACATTAATGACCAAATTTCTTATTCCGCCGTTCTACCTCTACATTTCCTGTCCTTTCTCTAATCTCTCTATCATTGCATCATCCTTATAAATCGATTAGACATAGAACCGTAACAAGCCCCTTTCTCTTCCCCTTTTTCATGCTAATCCAGTTATGGTCGTACCTTAATTCTTATCACACTCTCCACTTTCACCCTAAAAGTTGTAAGTTCTCTGTGTAATTCATGTGTTATACCATACACCTCCAGTAACCTTCACGTTGCTTCTATTTTGAGTCTGTAATCATTTTTATTTATAGATCCATATAAATATGGATCTATAAATATTCAGTCTTCTCCCTTTCCTTTTAAACTTGTAACGTAACTAACATACACCTACTTTCGTATTATATATATATATATATATATATATATATATATATATATATATATATATATATATATATATATACACACACAGGTATAACTTTATTAGAACATATATGTTCCTTACAATTATGAAATGTTGCAAATGGAAAGGATCCAGATCGTATCGAGTAAGCCTCAGTAAAGGGACAGTTAATCACATGGTAAAATTCTGAGTAGGCTGGGGCGTTAATAGGAATGCCATGTTTATGCTATGTTGTTATTTCACGAAAGTGTTTCACCGGAGCAGCGGAATCTCTAGAAAACCTTTAGATCTCCATCTAAAGGTGATTGATTGTTTGAAGTATTGTTAGATTTCAAGTTAGAAATGGAGTTTTAAGTTATTATCACAGACACGTGGGATGAGGTGTGCACGAAAGCATCAGGTATAATCATCGTTTCGTTTGAATGAATTGCTGTACATTGTTATATAAAAAACCGTAACGCTATATTTAAAAAGTGGCCATTTATTTTTCGTAGGAAAAGTGGTTGTATTAGATGTTTATCTTTGTGTCAGCTTGTTCAAAAAGACCTTTTAGTTTTGTGAGAGCTTTAAGTATGATATATTGGAATTTTTGTTGAAAGGTTGCTATGTCCTTTGGCCGAGGGATCAACATTGCTTTCAAGTGCATGGTCATTTCAGTACTTGATCGAATGGAGTATCTAGTTCAGAAAGTGAAAATGACGATTTGATGACACTTTTTTCCCCAAAATAGAAATGTTTTTCTTTAAATGTCTGAACTACGAAAATGTTTACTTGAACTTTAATCTCCCCCTCGTTGTCGTAAATTCTATAAACATTTATTTTGAATTTTAGATAGACTTGATCTTGAGGAAACCATTTTACTAAACTTCTGGTTAGATTTTTGTTTTATTCTGTATAGAAAAACAGAAAGCAATTTTAGTAAGGCAAAAAAATTACTCATAGTAATTCGGACATTATATCGACTCTGTAAGTATATTGAGTGTGCAAGTTACGCCAGATTTGTCTTGGAGAAATAACCTGATTAAGACTTCAATGTTTGCCTCCTAAAATGTTTTTGGAGTTTTATTTCGATGTCATAAATTCAGTCCTGTTTCCGAGTACAAAAGTTTTGTATTGGATTTTTCATTGTTTGGAATTTTACTCTCTCTCTCTCTCTCTCTCTCTCTCTCTCTCTCTCTCTCTCTCTCTCTCTCTCTCTCTCTCTCTCTCTCTCTCTCTCTCTTCTGAAAAGATTTAAGTAATTTAAAGTGAAAAAGTGAAACTCCATGACTATTATTGTTTGAACTTCAGTCATATGTAATGATTACATACCTCTATTGAGGAGGATATCGAAATTTTATTGTCTGTAATGATAATGTTTCAGTAATTAATATTCATAGATAATTAATTTTGGTTTCTTCAGAGATAAGAGATTTTAATACTTGCGTTTCTTACATAGTAATTGCACATTTAATCCTAGCATGTAAGCACATACGTGCGTAGAGATCTACCAGATGAGGGAAATTTCTCACGTGTCACTGCTCCTGTGTCCGTATGTAAACATTCAATTGTTGTGAGTGTAATAATCAAAATGTAATTGTCTACAGGTGTTGGCACGGGTAATGGGAGGTGGAAATCATGGTACTGTGCATGACATATCATCCTCATCACCCGTTGCTAGTCCACTCCTGTCTGTTTATTGTCTTTCTATGCCAGTCTATACCTTTTACTTTTCTTTTCTCGTCAGTCCATCGACTTTTTTATCATTCGGCTGCTTCATTTGCAATATCTGGGTAACAGTTCTGTTATTCTTAATTTCCATATATTATCTGCCATTCTCATTATATGTCCTGCCCAGATCTATTTTTTTTCTTACATGTTAGAATATCCTCTACTTTATTTTGCTCCTATCCATGTTGCTCTTTTTTTTTTTTTTTTTTTTGTGTGTTATTCCCATTATTATTTTTCCATAGCTCTATGAGTTGTAACATTGTTCTAAGGCTTTAGTAAGGGTTCAAGTTTTTGATGCATTAGTTAATACTGGTAGGAATATGTGATTAATTCCTTTCTTTTTAGATAAAATGGCGTTTTACTTTTCATAATCTAGTTTTGTTTACCAAAATCTTTCTTTCCCATGTTTATCCTTCTTTTAATTTCGCTTTCATGCTCTGGAGAAACACAGTTTGACCTAAGTATGCACATTTATTAACACACTTTAGAGGTTTGTTCGTAGCCCTTATTTTTTGTCTAAATTTTCATTGAACAATATCTTAGTTTTACTCATATTAATTTTCAGTCGTACATTTCTGCTGTCTATATTTAAACCTTCTATCATCTTTTGCAATTCCTCCCAAGATTCACCAAACAGAACTATGTCCTCTGCAATTCATAAGTTGTTAAGGTATTCCCCATTAACCTTCATTCCTATATTTTCGCAGTCTAAATCCTTGAAAGCTTCTATTAGGTATAGGGTCTCTCACCCTAATTACTTTCTGACTAACTCCTATCTCAATCGGAATTTTCAACTATATATGTATATATATATATATATATATATATATATATATATATATATATATATATATATATATATATATATATATATACAGCGGGAAAATAATGGATGCTGGATTCATTAAGAACAATATTGGGAGATAAATAATGCCTAATGAATGAGGAAAGTCTAACAATATCTATATTGAAAGCAGAAAGGTGATGTCAGGGAATGTAGTAATTACAGGGGAATTAAAACAACATATAATGTTTTGAAACTTTTTGAGAGGTCAGTTAATGAGAGATTGTAAAGTTTGGAAAACAGCTGTATGGATTTTTGAGGGTAAGAGGTATTGTGGATGTCATCTTTATAGTAAGAGGGTTAGGTAAAGAAGCTAAAGGGAAACTAGAAGCCTTTCTATGCTTTTGTAGATCTAGAGAAGCCCTATGATATAATATCAAGAGAAGTAATGTTTTGGTGCTTGAGGAAGAGGAAAGTCCCAGTGAAGGTTAGAAGGATGTACAAAAGATATTGGACAAAAGTAATTACAGCTGTTGGGAATACAAGAACTTTGAAGTTAGTTTTTAATTACACCAGGGGTCAGTATTAAGCCCGTTTTTATTTGTGGTAACCTTTGATGTGTTAAATGAGGAGATCAGAAAGGATAGGTGTGGGAGTTGCTATATGGAGATGATTTGGTGACTACTGTAGAAAATGGGAAAGACTTACAGAAAAGGGATGTAGATCAGTAATAAACTCTGGAGGGGGTTGGCTTGAGGGTGACTAAAGCTATGGTGAGCAGTAAGGAAGGCAGGCACAGGATAGCCATACATGAAAATAGAGGCTCTGTTATAAAACAGATAGAAAAAATTAGTTACTTGGGATCTATTCTAAGTCAGGAGGGAGGATGTGATGTGAGGCTGAAATTGAGAATAGATAAAAGCAGTCTTGGGGAAGTGGAGGGAGGTAGCAGTAGTGGTATGTGGTAAGAAAATGCCATTTAGGCTAAAAGTCAAGATCTATAGCACAGTCAAAAGAAATGTTAATGTATGGATCAGAAACGTGGGCTCTAAGACGAAAAGAGGAAGCAAAGCTTAAGAGAACAGAGAACGTAGGTGAGAATATTGAGGTGAATTATGGGTTAATGTAACGTTCCTGACTCTAATCGCCAGTCTGTGGTTCGAGTCCTAAACAAACTCGTTAGTTCCTTTAATGTCTGCAACCCTTCATCCTTGTAAGCTAAGAATGAGGGTTTAGAGGTGCCTATAGATATACCTGCTGAGTTATCAGCAGCCATTGCCTGACTCTTCTTAGTTCTAGCTTGGATGGAGATGGGGCTTGGGCGCTGATCATAAGTATATTTGGTCAGTCCCTAGGGAACTCCTGCTTGCTAAGGCAATGTCACTGTCCCTTCCCTCTGCCATTCATGAGTGATTTTTAAACCTATAAAATATCACTGCTTTAAAGGTTGGAAAAATATGAAATGAAAGAGGGGTACGTGTAGTAAAGATTACAGAGATGATATGAGTGTCATGATTAAGACCATGTGGGCGTTCGTTTGTTCGTTTAAGAACGTCTTGCCTTATGCAGGACACGGCCACATGATGGATGGTGGGGAGAGATTGCGGAGGGCTTTTGAGTAACCTGTTGGGTGGGAGATCGAGGAGGCCGAGAATTAGGTGAGTTAAGATGAAGGATGATATGGAGAGAGGAGGTTTGGTGGAAAAGGATGCCTGTGATAGCAGGAATTGTAGAGGGTGCATCAGGCAACCCCCCTGTAATTTAAGGATAATTGGGGGATAGAAGAAGATACAGTTTATATATATATATATATATATATATATATATATATATATTATATTTATAATGTGTAAGTGTGTTTTGTGTGTGGGGTATGTTGTATATATGTACATGTATATTTGGGGTTGTGGTACTATTATACAATATGTGAATACACGTGTGTGTGTGTGTGTATATATATATATATATATATATATATATATATATATACATATATATATACACACACATTTTATATGTATATATGTATGAATATACAGTATATGTATATATATGTATATGTATATATACATATGTATATATATACATAGGTATATATATGTATATGTACATATATATATATATATATATATGTATATCTGTGTATATATATATATTATATATATATATATGTATATGTGTGTATATGTATATATATATGTATATATATGTATATATATATATATATGTATATTTATATATATGTATATATATATATGTATATATATATATGTGTGTGTATATATATATATACAGTATATATACATATATATATATATATATATATATATATATATATATATATATATATATATATATATTGACAGAAATATGCGATGTATACTGTAATCATTGAGCTGGGAGAAGGTTTAAAAAAATGAGTTGATCAACCGCTTTCCTATTGCCTTACCTCTTCGGGGTCATTGGTACAAAATGTCATTTACAGTTTTAAAGAAAAAATTATTGTTATCTCCTGCATGATATGGAGGATGAGGGCTGGGCTGGGTTCGGAATTACTGAGTATTGTTTTTGCGAAAGGGGAAGAAGGGTTCTGCCTGTAGTTTGTTGCCTAGAATAATTTAGGAGTTTTCAGAAGATTGGCTCTTGTCATTTACTCTGAATATATTTAGATATCTGAATGTTTCGGTATAAATATCGTTTTTATACAATCTTGAATTTATTTGCGTCTTCTTAAGTTTGATTCTCTTTTCTGACCTTCAATAGATAGAACTTATGAACCCCTATTTTACATGATAGATTGACATGCATGGAATGGTATATATATATATATATATATATATATATATATATATATATATATATATATATATATATATATATATATATATATAACACATACATACATACATGCATATATACACACTATTTATATTAATGTCTCACATACGACAGCGGTTGAGTACGAATTTGAAAGAAATATATCAGAGTTCACTCGAGTTAATTCGCACTTATTGAATGAAAGAATGTTTTCACGATCTGAAATTCAATCCATTTGATATTCATACGAGAATATTCTATCGAGAGATCTATAATTGCTCTGATTACTTTTTGACATCTATTGGAAAATTCAAAAAGCCTCAAGTGAAGCCGGGACATATATCTTTATTGTCTTTAATCTTACAGCTTTGGCTAATAATTTAATCATGATTTTCACAAAGGCAAAATTTATGTTTCAGGTCAAAGGAACATCTTATAGGTTTAGGATTTCATATATTTTCAATTGTTTAAGAATGGGTTTTCTACTTCTATATTACCACGAAGTAAAGCCCTTGGTTAATGGCATTGTTGTCTTGTTCGTTTAGAGAACTTCTCTCCTTTGGTTTCTAATTGTTTCGCAGATCGCTATCCTTTTGGGAAGTTCCCCAATTCACTGCATTATTTTTCATCTTGCCTACTAGTCGATATAATTTCTCTGTAGGTTATTTTTTTGTTTTTATATTCATGTTCGTGTTTTTTTTTTCATGTGAACTTTACCTTTCGGTTTTCATCTTCATCTTTGGTGAACTCTATAACATTTTGTGGCAAGAATAGGCTATTTCCACCAAGGTAATCGATTTCTGAATGATTTAAATAACACTCTGAAACTCGTAGTTGCAGTTATTCTTATGGATATTATTATAATAAAGCATTTGGTAAATTGCATTCAACTGTGGCACATTTGCATATCCGCTGGGACACGGACCTTTGAGTAATCATCAGGAGGTGGTCCTCTAATGATGGCCTTCATTACTTCAGATATTCTCTCATGAATTCTCGAGATTTATTTTTCTTTCTCTTGAACTCACACATGGGTAGGCAAAAGTAATAGCTTCATGATTCGCAAGCAGCTTTCTAGAAATGCTCTCTCTCTCTCTCTCTCTCTCTCTCTCTCTCTCTCTCTCTCTCTCTCTCTCTCTCTCTCTCTCTCTCTCTCTCTCTCTCACACAAATACAACTCTCTTGAGTTGTATTTGTGTGCCGGTGAAGTGAACACTTGTGCGTCCCTAAAAATATCCTGATTTAACGCGGATAAGAAAAAGGCTATCGAGTGAAATATAGCTACAAGTTTTCGTGAATAGTCGGTGATTAGTTTGAGGGCAGAAAAGTGAGATAAATCGTCGGCATAGGATAGTTATCTTGTGAATTAATAAAAATCTGATCAAGATGGCATTGTATAATACAGGCAACTCGTGGAGAGACATCGCTGGAGTCAGCAAAGGCAAATTTCATGAGTTGGCGAAACAGGAGCTCGACCGATTGACAACAGATGTCACTAACAACTCCAACCAGTGTGACGGAAAAATATTCGCAGACATATTGAAACAGTATGATCCAATAGACTGGAACAAATCTGCGGAAAACATCAGTAAAGTAATTGAAGAAATTCCAAAGAAGATCCATGTGTTAAAGAGACTTATAAAGAAAGTCTACATCAATCAACACATTCCATCAAAGAACAATAACAAGTCCAATATGGTGAATATGCTGATTGATGCATTGGGAAAAAGAATGCCAAAATGGTGTAATACATGTAAGATATGGTATTCCATTAATAACCCTCAACAACTGATTAGAAAATGTAATGCCTGTAATGTTCCAACACACCCCACATGTGCTGAAATACAGCAAAAAATAAAAAATAGAGACACAAAGGTATTCTGCTCAACATGCTTAGTCTGGATAGAAAATATAATTAAGTCGAGACTAAAGCTGCAAATAGTTGAAGAAGAAGAAGAAGAAGAAGAAGAAGAGAAAAATGAACAGGATATGTGTAAGGATGCAGAGGAAATCATTGATATAACTTATGATGCCATCCAACAACATACTTATGAAGAAATAAATTATCAGATGGAAACAAATAATAGACCCAAGAGACTCTACCCGGACCTACATACTTTTAGGGAAGAGCAAGAACAAGAAAAAAAAGAAAAGAAAGATATAGTCTGTAATAGGCTGAAAAGAGGGAATTGCAAATTTGGCGAAAGATGCTACTACAAGCATCCAAAGATATGCCATAATTATGAAATATATGGTAAATGTGCGTATTTAGACGGATATGGAGACGAATGCAGAGATCTCCATCCAAAAATATGCAAAACCCTAAAAGAAGGAAAAGGATGCAGTTTCAACAAAAAATGTCGATCTATGCATCCTGCAACTATGAATGAGAGTAAGAAAACTCAGCAAACTGAAAAGAAAAACAAAAATGAAACAAAAAAAGAAACAAAAAAGCAGGCCGTGTATATACCGCACTATGCACCAAAAAAGGCCTTTCAACCTAAATCTCCACAAATAGAGCCCAACTACAAAGAATGCATATATAATGCCAGGGGTTGGTGCAGATATGGGGATAATTGCAGGTTTACACACAAAAATAAGTATGAAGGCGAAAGAACAAATATTATGGAAAAGTTGGATTTTTTAATGGCAGAATTCCGAGAAATGAAGAAAAGAACATCATATCAGAACAGGAAGGAAGCATGGGAGAATCCATATTATTGCCAATATTAAATAATGGGAATGAAACACAAACCATAATAGTGATGAATGCACAGGGTTTAGTCACGAGTAACTCTAAAAGGAAAATAGAGTTCCTAGAAGAACTAACCCAAATTGAAAAAATAGATATATTAAATATAAGTGAAACATGGTATTCCCAAGAGACTGGCAGTGATGACCAGATAAAGGGTTTCCAAACTTATAGATCAGACAGAAAAAATAGGAATCAAGGGGGAACCGCAATATATGGAAGAGACATAAATCAAGGAAAAGTCTGTGAAAAATACAGCAACACAGAATGTGAATTGATTGCGGTAGAATTTGAATTTGAAAAAATAGTGAATATTGTAGTTTACAGACCCCCAAATACTAAGGAGTTTGACATAATGATAGAAAAAATAGATGATATATGTAGAAACCATAAAGACTGGAATATACTCCTATCCGGAGATTTTAACTTTCCTTTCATGGATTGGAAAGAACGGATAGAAGAAAGTGGTTGTATGTATACATATAAAAAAAGAGAGTAATAGTAGCGCAGAAGATAAGAGGCAATTTGAAAAGCTTCAAGATATGCTATTAGAACATAATATGCAACAAATAAACCACATTCCAACAAGAAAGCAAAATGTCCTAGATCTAGTATTTGTGAATGAGGTGAATTATGTTAAAGAAATAATAGTGTATAACACGGGAATTTCAGACCACAATGTCATAGAATTGATAGTTCATTCCAAAGCAAGTGATCACAGAATTAATAAAAGCACAAAACTTTGGGAAGGATATGGAAAATATAATTTTTACAGTAATAATATAAAATGGTCAGAAATAAATGAAGAACTGAATAAAGAATGGAAAAATGTATTTATAAGTGATAATATACAGGTAAATACGGACATACTGTACAAAATACTGGAGAAAATTGTTGAAAAATATGTACCGAAAAAAAAACAATAAACAAAAGACGTGCATACCAAGAGACAGAAGGATCTTATTTCAGAAAATTAGAAAGTGGAAGAAAAATCTTGCAAAAGAAAAAAATGTGTGGAAAATGAGGGAAATAAAATGTAAGATAGAAAATGCAGAACAAAAGATTATACAGTCGAAAGAAAATGAAAAAAGGGACTTAGAAGAAAGGACACTTCAAAATATAAAAAGAAACCCCAAAGTACTTTACTCCTATGCAAAAAAGATGAATAAAAGGAGAATAGAAATAGGCCCTCTAAGAATTGAAGGATGGCTAACGAATGAAAAAAAGGAAATATGCAACATATTAGCAGAAAAATATAAGAGTGAGTTCACGCCAAGAATTGCGAATGAGAATAATGAAACAGAAATGAGAGAAGAAAATGTTGAATATCTAATGGATATAGATATTAATGAAGCAGATATTGTCACGGCTATAAACGAAATTAAAAATGGATCGGCAGCCGGACCAGATGGAGTTCCAGCGATTTTGTTAAAAAAAAACTGCAAACACTATCGCGAAGCCGCTTGCAATACTGCTAAGACAGAGTGTAGATATGAGCGAGATATATGTTAAACATAAATTAGCTTATATAACCCCTATCTTCAAAAGTGGATCAAGACTAGAGGCAAGCAATTATAGACCTGTTAGTCTAACATCACATATTATGAAAGTGTATGAGAGGGTAATAAAAAAGAAAATAATGAACCATTTGGTCAAAAATAATTTGTTCAATATGGGTCAACACGGTTTCGTACCTGGAAAAAGTACACAGACCCAACTGATAGCACACTATGAAAACATATACAATAATATGATAAATGAAAAAGACACAGATGTGATCTATCTAGATTTTGCAAAAGCCTTTGACAAGGTAGACCATAACATATTGGAGAAAAAAATGAGAAAGCATAATATTGTGGGAAAGATAGGAAAATGGGTAAAAGAATTCCTGCAAAACAGAAAACAGATAGTGGTTGCAAATGACGAGAAATCAGATGAAGCCCAGGTAATATCTGGTGTGCCACAAGGTACGGTATTAGCTGCACTGCTATTTGTTATTATGATCTCAGACATAGACTGTGATGTTGAAAACTCCATAGTGAGAAGTTTCGCCGATGACACAAGAATAAGTATAGAAATTACTTGTGATGAAGATAGGAACTCACTACAAAGAGATCTAAACAAAATATATGAATGGGCGGAGATAAATAGGATGGTATTTAACTCCGATAAATTCGAATC
>NC_090751.1:46592382-46594882 GCF_036898095.1 Palaemon carinicauda
GGAGAAATATAAATTATTGTAAAATTTTGAACATCGTTATAATAGAATGAAACTTAAGTAATCTTGCTTCACAGAGAAGCATTTACAAAAAGTTTGAACTCCAGAAGTTCCTCTGATGCACCTGCCTGAGTAAGATCATTCCACAATCTGGTCACAGCAGGAATAAGACTTCTTGAATACTGTGTAGTATTTTCCCTTTTGATGGAAGAGGCATAGCTCTTAGAATTAACTGTGCACCTGGTACTACATACAGGATGGTACAGTATGAGAAGATCTTGAGTGCAAAGGATTATCTGAATTATGAAAAATCTTGTTCAACATGCATAGATAACTGAACGACGGTGCCAGAGATTAATATCGAGATCGGAAATAAGAAATTCATTAGATTGTAAGGTTCTAGCCAACAAAGTAAGAGGAAAGTTAGCAGCCGAAGACCAGACAGGCGGACAAAACTCGAAACAAGGTAGAGTGAATTGATTAAAGTATTTCCTAAGAATAGACTCATCACCGAAAATCTTAAGACTTTCTCTATAAGTCTTTTTTTTTTCCTTTTTTGTGCAGTTGAAAAAGAAACAGACCGAATGTCTTTTTCAAAAGTAAATCAGCAATCAAGAATCATGGCTAGAATCTGAGTTTTATGAAATTAAAGAGTTATTGTCAATGCAAATATCCGGATGTTGAGAAGATATTTGTCCTGGACCTACTTCAAATCATACTTTGAGGTCTCTCTCTCTCTCTCTCTTTTTTTTTTTTTTTTTTTTTTTTATTCAACCGTGCTTTCACTCGCTGAAATGAAAATTACTTGTAGGGGCTGCCAAAATTCCTTGATTTTCCTGGATGTATTCCATTATTAGTTCGAGACATTCACACGAAGAAAAAAATAGTAGTAGAGTACACTGACTAATTTTATACTGCATACTTCACAAAATAGCACTTGTTTTCCCGCCCCCGTGTTTTTCTTCACCTTTGGTTTGAAAAAAGCAGGACTTGTCAATCATGTACAAAAACTTCTGTTCAAATTTCTTTTTCTTAGCAGCTTGCGCTTTTATTTTTTTATATCATATTCACTAACTATTACTTACCCTTTTTTTGCCATCTGAAAGAAAATCGTGAAAAAAGTGAATTCTCCATCCCATCATCAGGCAATGACATTTTCACTTAGATCCTGACAATACTTATCAACAATAAAGTTGATTATGTAGTTGATCACATGGATCAACAACAACAACAAATAAATTTTATTGCTAGTAAACTTGGCCATTTCATTGTGTTCACGAATCACCTAAAATAGGCTTGAGAATTTTCCCTAAGTAATAACAGTATACTTAAGGAAAGAAGTAACGACTAACTGAAAGTTTGAAACACTGTCACACCAGGGCTCTCATTTCAATTTGCTGCCCCATAATTTGCACCATACATTAATTTCAGCCATACCTCTATTAAGGGATTCTCAAACTATAGGTGTACTTTCAGGAGATGGTTTTAATGCAAAAAAAAAAAATGCATCATCTGCATATGCAACAAGCTTGTTTTCTATGCCAAACCACATATGCGTATGTAGTATGAAAAGTAACGGGCCGAGAACAATATCCTGAGGAACACCAGATACTACCCACCTATTCCTATCGGCTTAAATTAGAAATCATGATTACAAAGGTCAAAAGCTGCACGGAAATAAGGGCCAGTCTTGACCACAATCAAGGGATTTCTGTACCGCGTTGGAAATTGTAAGAAGGGTATCACATGCTCAAAGGCCTTTGCAAAAGCCAAATTGCAAATTAAGGAAAATATAATTACCTTTAGCTTACCTGTTTAGACGCTATGCCAAAAACACGTTCAAAACTTAGTAGGTTGGCCAAGGTGATACAGAAATACTCTTCCTTATTTGAAGAAAAAAAAAATTTCATGGAAATAGTTTGTGGTATCTTATGATATATCAATAAATGTGAACCACCGAATTATCGTATTCTGGGCAAAGAATAAATAACCGCTAAAAGAGAAACCAAAGCTTACGATTTGCACTCTTACTGTAAAGTACCACCGTGTTTTAATGTATTTAAATCGGCTACTTAAAGATGAGACACAACGGAAATAAAGAGCAAGCCAAGATATAGAAATCGCAAGCGGTCAATAAACACTGGTTATCCAATGATAAAAAGGACATGAAAAGGTATGTCCTTTGGAGACAAAATATCTCCTTCAAGGCCTAGCCTAAGAACTTTCAAGCGATCTGATTAGCCCTGATTAACAAGATAAAGGGTTGAGTCAAGACCACATTGAATTATTTTGTCAGTTAAGAAGCAAGGGAAGGTGTTGTAGTGATCTAACTGATTGTAAGTCTTTCGCGGTTTATAAAAAGATTGTTGAGCATAATGCTATGCAAGGTGCGCTGAGCAGCAACATATCTTTGGAATCGGTACTGATACTGATAGTATCCAGTCTTGGTAATTTTAAAGATGACAAACAATTGGAAACACCATCAGTTGTGGCAATAAATTCG
>NC_090751.1:46604882-46614882 GCF_036898095.1 Palaemon carinicauda
CTTGGACTGCTGTTACACGTCCTGTTGCCGGGGTACTGCCGGCCAGGCTGGCAAAGATAGTGCTGACTCAGTTGGCAGCATGCCGACTGTACTGGTACTGCTGGAGGCTTGCCGGCCGGCAGTGTATCGGCGGTACCTTGTCGGCAATAGTACTGTAGCTGTATGGAAGCCTGAATGGTACATTCTCCCCTTCTATTAGAACCTTCTTTCTGGAGAAAGGCAGTCAAATTAGACTTTTACATCCTTAATTACTGTATACATTCACAGGAAAGAGTAGCCCTTTTTCCATGCTATCTCTCTCTCTCTCTCTCTCTCTCTCTCTCTAGCTAGCATGCCGGGTATGCCGGCAAGACCTAGCTATGCCGGCTACATGCCGGCTGAACTACTGTATATATTATACAGGTAGCCAGTATATCTGCAGTATAGAATATACTGCAGATAGAAAACTACTATATAGTTTATACTAGTAGTTATTTTGGATATCCAACACAGGCATTTGCTGAGCCCAATCCTATATTGAATATGATTTCTTCAATATCCTGATTAGAAATCAGTTTTAGGATTACCCTACAATATTAAACACTTCAAGGTAGGAGTAATACACTCCTAACCCTTAAAGGGTAGAACCTTTATCCTTGAGTCTCCCTGATCAGGAAACTCTATATTTTAATATAGTAGGAAGACTACAGCAAATAGGCTGAGTGGGATATACAAATATACGTCTTTCGTTTCTTTAGTCCAGCTGGCTTCATGCTAGATGGACCGTACTGTCATATGCTACTATGAAGGCAGCATAATGACTAGACTACAATACATGATGTACAGTAGCCAATAAATTGCAATATAGACTTACTGCAATTAGAAAACTACAGTACCATTATACAGTAGTATTTTCTGACATACCTTGGGTACCCTCGTACGAGCATTCCGCTGGTATTGGTCATATATTGAATGTGAATAGTTTTCTTCAATATTCTGATCGAGAATCAGTCATCCTGACCCTACAGTTTTAACATTATTTTGGGACAGTGATTTGATACTTCTCTACCCCTAGGGGTAAGAGCCCTTCCACTTGGAGTTACTCAATAGAGAAACGTCCATGTAGTTAATACTGAGGGGAGGTAACAGCATTTGCTCACAGGGGTACACAAGTATGTATCTCCTATTATCCCTTTATAGTTTACTATCCTAAGCTACTCTATTGTAAATGACATTTGCAAGTTGATTATCAAGGAGACAATCCATTGTATACTCATTTGGTTTTCCTTTCTTTACAGGAGGAACACCAGATACCTTGTGCTGCAGTCCTCTGCAAAGCCAAGAGTAAGTATTTTTACGGTCATAATACTTGCAGGTTTCATGCCCCCTGCAATATTATTTTCGAATCCCTACATTATTGGAACCCACAGGTTTGCAATATATGTCGGACATTAATGTCCGAAGGTTTTGAAAATCCCAAGTCTACGGAGACTAGGGATACAGCTCAATATAAATTACGCAACTGGGTGAGAGGCTTTCAAAAGATCTCTCCGGGACCTTTCCTACCTAATGATAGGATGCGTAAGCTATTATTTCCGGAAGCAAGTGAGGAAACAGTGGTGCCTCAGGAGCCAACTACATCCCCTGACGGCCAGAAAACCTTTGGGATTAAGGGCAAGAAGTGCCCCAGGGTAGAAGAGGAAAATGTTGTGTCGGAATTTCCTCCGCCTATGCCGGCTATAGAGCCATCGATGTCGACATCTTCGTCTTCTACCCCTCTATTGGATAATGTGGTACAATTATGTATCCAGCTGAGGAATCAAATGGAGAGCTTTCGTAAACAAAATGAAAAGCAGGAAGTAAAACGCAAGATAGATCCTCGTAAAGCTTCTCTTGTTGCTTCCCAGGGGTCAGTCAAATGACCCATGAATCAAGACCTACCAGCATGCTCCATAACAAATCCCTGAAGGTTTGCGGAGCAGATGCCGATTTCAAATGGCAATCTCTACATCTCAGAGAAAATAGGTGCTGTTCCTTTGGACAAAACTCAATTTTGGCCAAGCTTGATGCTTTCCCTAATTGTTGGGTTCGACTGAAGTACGAATCAAAGTCAAGAAAAGGAACGGAACCAAAGGAGGTCTTGATTCTCGACCATGATAAGGCACAGACTATCCTTTCAGGTAGTCTAAGAAAGGCGGGTTATTCAGAGTTGAAGGTATTCTCACTGAATAACAGACACCCTTCCTTTCTTGCTCCTACTTCACTCTCATTCCCCTTTATGGGGAAGGCATTTACTTCTGTTGCGGTAGAGGCAGGTAAGCCATGTCCCACACTCGATGAGTGCAAGCCTTTGTCACCAGCTTTTCCCGGACAGGAAAAGGATTGGAAGGAAGTCCATTTGACATTTTCAGTAGGAAAATTAGACAAGGACGTCGCAAGTCGACAATTCAAGGTATGTCTCCCTAAATTGTCTGAGTTGCTCTTGTGTAATGAACAGGAGTCAAAGGAGAGACTTGCGACATCCCTTTCTCTACAAAACTACATAGAGTTGTGTTCAACCTATGAAAGTACCCCAGACATGCTCATGGTCATAGCCAAAATGCATATGGCTATCTTGGTGAAGGACCTTTACGCCTTTATGAAGGCTAGGAGAGCATGTAGAGAGTTTGTGTTCGCTGATGCAACAGTGAAACACGAATCAAGGAAGCTAATATCTTCCAACATCTGGGGTAAAGACCTCTTCTCACACGAGGTCACTAAGGAAGTAATTAAGAACGCCACCATGGAGAACATAAGTCTTCTCCAAAAATGGGGCATTCCTTCAAAGAGAAAATCTTCTGTGGTTGTGGGTCCCCAACCTAAAAAGAAGATCGAAAATGCTGGGAATATCAGGGCTGCTCAACAATATCCCACTATTCCAGTGACCACAGTGCTAGAGGCAGATGGTCAAAAGTCTAAGCCTACTGACTACTCGAAGCATAAAGACGCTTCGGCTAGGAGGAACTTTCCCTCAGGATCGCAGGACCTTCGATCCTTCGGTCCAAAGCCTACTCAAGATGAGCCATTGATGGGAAACAGAAATGTCCCTACCATCATTTCCTTACCTTCTCCTACAGTTCAAAACCCTCGTGGAGGAGTATACCTGAGAGCTATAGAGCATACAGGTGGTAAGAAAACTATAGCTCATCGAGTTCCAGGGAAGGCTGATTTGTGTTCACGAGAAGGACTCAAGATATCAATGAGTCATTCTGAACTTGTCGCCACTCAACAAGTTCATAAAAAACAGCAAGTTCTGAATGTTAATCCTTCTGAACATACGGACCTTGTTCCAATTAGGGGTGTTCGTAGTCTTGTCAGACCTGAAAGGTGTCCTTCGGAACCTTCCAGTCAACCACCCCCTTTCCTCCTATCTAGAATTCATGTTACAGAGAGTAACATTCATCCTAGGACTCACAGTCCTAAGTATTTTCAAAGGATTGACGAACTTAGTCACGTCAAAGTCAAGGCTAGAAATAGTTCAGGTATTAATATACCTGACAGAGTGGCTGGAGTGGTCAGCACCCGAAGTGTCTGGCCAATGTGCATTCAAAGAGATGACCCGGTTCCCGGGACATCACGGATGCAAGATAAGCTTCTAGAAGTCTTGACTTTCTCCAGCTCAGGGGATTCGATGGTTAAAAAACCATCGAAGCCCTCAGTCACATCAACTCTCCTTTCCTTTGGGAATATAAAAGGAGCTCACGAGGTCTGTCAAGAGACTCGGGTAATCAGTCAGATTTCCAAAATGCCAACAGGAAAAAGCGCTAAACTTTCCCCAGTTTGCAATAGTGACAGACCTGGTGCTAAGGGCACACCGGAAAGATGCGTCAAGAGCTTGGAGAAAACACTCATCAAACGCTTGAAGAGATAAAAAAAGACTGAGATCGATCCCTCTTTAATCGCTTCTCTAACAAAAATTAGAGCACAAAAGTCTCAAGACTCTGCTGGTTCTTTCATGGGTGGGGAAGCCCCCCTCCACACATATCAGACTCCCTACGACTGATCTGGGACACCGAAGCGATAATAAGACGTCACAATTGAACGTCTCATACGGTCTTGGTGAAGTTACCCATCCCTCTCTTAAAGTGATGGCACCTACCAGCAGTTCATTTACAACTGATCCACGATGTGACGGTGGATACTCTATTTCGATCCAAGCCGATAGAGTTGGAATGGTCCATGGACGCAGACATATTCCCTCCCAGATGGGAACAAGTCCCAAAACTGCAATTCGATCTCTTCATCAATTCGATCTCTTCATCACGAGGATCCTCTAGTGGGGCTGATAGACTAGATGAGGCTGGTCCTAGCTCTGATCCTAGGTATATTTCCGAAGGTTCAGAAATTAGCTGCCTTCGTTTTATCACAGAGAACCCAAACCCTTCATTTCATGATTTTCTCGCTCTAGCGGTTAGAAAAAGGTTTGGGATCTCAGAAGGCAATATAGAATTCTTAGAAGAATACAAGGCCAAGTCAACTAGAACACAATATGAGTCTTCCTAGAAAAAGTGGATTGCGTTTGTCAAAGCAAAAGGACCGAAAGAAATTTCAATGTACTTCTGTCTGTCCTTCTTTGTCCACCTTCATAGCCAAGGTCTGGCGGCCAATACGATAAATACGTGCAAGTCAGCCTTGACTAGGCCTCTCCTATATGCCTTTCAAGTGGATCTGGCGAATGAAATCTTTAATAAGATTCCGAAGGCATGTGCTAGGCTTAAGCCCGCAGTACCACCAAAGCCCATCTCATGGTCTTTGGACAAGATCTTACATTATGCCTCATCTGTGAACAATGAAGATTGTTCTCTTAAGGATCTAACCCAAAAGGTTATTTTTCTGTTTGCTATCACCTCTGGGGCTAGAGTTAGTGAAATAGTGGCCCTATCCAGAGATGAGGGTCACATTCAGTTCACGGAAGTGGGAGAACTGAATCTCTTTCCTGATCCATCCTCTCTCGCTAAAAATGAGCTACCCACTAAGAGGTGGGGTCCCTGGAGAATCTGCCCTCTGAAGGAAGATGTCTCTCTATGTCCTGTAGAGTGTCTAAAGGTCTATCTTCGTAGAACTTCAGACTTCAGGGGAGGACAGCTCTTTAAAGGAGAAACTTCTGGATCAAATTTATCCCTAAAACAACTAAGGGCGAAGCTCACCTACTTTATTCGTAGAGCGTATCCGGACAGTACTCCCGCAGGTCATGATCTGAGAAAGATTGCTTCATCACTGAACTTCTTTTAGTATATGGACTTTGAGCGCCTTCGTTCATACACTGGATGGAAATCATCCAGAGTGTTTTAAAAACACTATGCAAAACAAGTGCATGAACTGAAACACTTCGTAGTGGCAGCAGGTAGTGTATTAAAACCTGCCCCCTAATTACTGTGGTAAACAGTTAATGGTTTGGGACCTCACATATCCTCGCACATGTAACGGATGAGAATCATCCAGAGTGTTCTACAAACACTATGCTAGACAAATCCATGATCTGAAGCAATATGTGGTGACGCCAGGTAGAATATTTAATCTGCCGTCTAATTCTACGATGAACATCTAATCGACTGGGACTGTCAATTAAAGGGAGAAGAGGTCATCCTTCTTAGGTGTGACTTTTTTTGATTAAGTGTTACCATGATAACACTAGCTCTCTTCAAAATCCCAGGTGTGGAATTATACAGATAGCACCAGTGCCCGTGTACGAAGTACACAGTGCAGATAGAAGTAACCAGTACAGGAATTATGAAGAGAAATTGTTATATAATTTTTCTTCAGTCTGAGAGTGGCACTCATCATTTCTTCCTTCAAGAAGGAAATATAGTCTCTGTACTCGTTACAGGTATAATCCCATTGTCATACTACATTCGTTTTACTAAACATCTCTTTTAGTCATTTATTAGGAATAAATGGCTATTAGAATGTAGTGCGTCCACTTTCGCCAGACAATTGTATGTATACATGCCAGAGTTCTTAAACTTACCAAAGTAAGTATCCCTCATATATTTGTATGCATCAAATAATAGATATAAGAGAGACTGATGTTATTTTAGCAAAATATACAACTATGAGACTATTTGTATATTCAGTGTGTACTTGTGTTTGGTCATACTATGTATGTTAACCTCAAGATCCCTTTTCTACTGTCTAGAATGACTCTTCCCTGTAGGAGGTAAGAAGCACTAACATTGGTTATGATTAGTGATGATGACGAACAACGGTATCGTCACTTGTCTCATGTGGTCCCCATGACCATAGAAATGGTTGCTATAAGGTTAAGGCACTGATAAAAGTCCACAGATACACTAATGCTCTGGTATGCTTCCATCAGGACGACATGGCTTGAGCCCAAAAAACGCATTTTTAGCGAAGCAAAAAATCTATTTTTGGGTGAGATGGCCATGTCGTCCTGATGGACCCACCCATCTCTTCTAATAGAAAAGATCTTCACAGTATCCCTCCCGTGGTACTGTATCTGGAACACCAAGCTCATTGCTACAAGGAATGTCCGCCATCGTGGGAATGGCGCTGTTGTATTCCCAATAGTATTATGAGAGCGGGGATAGCCTTTGGACGGCTCCCTTTTATTTTGCCACATCCTCCTCGAAGCGAAAACGCTATCAGGGGTGCAGATTGCTATGGAGGCGTGTCAAGAATGCGTCCGCTGATATTGCGATATCCTTAGGAGAAATTTTAAGGATATTCGCGCCAGGAGTTAGAATTCTGGATACCTAAAGGTAAAATTCTCTGGGAATATCACTGTAGTACATATATCCCTTAGGAAACTACTTTAAGGAACTTCCATCACGACGACATGGCCATCTCACCCAAAAATAGATTTTTTGCTTCGCTCAAAATCCGTTATATATATATTATATATATATATATATATATATATATATATATATATATATATATATATATATATATATATATATATATATATATATATATATATATATATATATATATATATATATATATATATATATATATATATATATATATATATATATATATATATATATATATATATATATATATATATATATATATATAATGTCTCACATACGACAGCGGTTGAGTACTAATTTGAAAGAAAATTCTTCCCTTGATCATATTCATCGAACAAATGTAGAAATTCCATTTGAAGTAATGAGAAATATATCGGAGTTCACTCGAGTTAATTCGCACTGATTGAATGAAAGAATGCTTTCAAGATCTGAAATTCAATCCATTTGATGTTCATACGAGAAAAATATATCGAGAGATTCTACAATTGCTTTGATTACCTCGTGACATCTATTGAAAAATTCACAAAGCCTCGAGTGAAGCATGGACATATATCTTCATTGTCTTTAATCTTACAGCTTTGGCTAATAATTCAATCATGTATTTCCAGAAAGGCCAAATTTATGTTTTAAGTCTAAGAAACTTCTTATAGGTTTGGGATTTCATATATTTTTAATTGTTTAAGAATGGGTTTTCTACTTCTATATTACCACGAAGTAAAGCCCTTGGTTAATGGCATTGTTGTCGTGTTCATTTAGAGAACTTCTCTCCTTTGGTTTCTAATTGTTTTGCAGATCGCTGTCCTTTTGGGAAGTTTCCCAATTCACATTACTTAATTGTTCATCTTGCCTACTAGTCGGTATAATTTCTCTGTAGATATTTCTTGTGTCTTTATATTCATGTTCGTCCTGAGTTTTTTTTTACTTCAGTTTATGTGAACTTTACTTTACGGTTTTTATCTTTATCTCTGGTGAACTCTTATAACATTTGGTGCCAATAATAGGCTACCTCCACCAAGGTAATCGAGCTCTGAATGATTTAAATAACACTTCGAAATTCGTAGTTGTAGTTATTCTTATGGATATTATTATTATAATAAAGCATTTGGTAAAATGCATTCAACTGTGGCAAATTTTCATATCCGCATGGACACGGACCTTTGAGTAATCATCAGGAGGTGGTCCTCTAATGATGGCCTTTATTACTTCAGATATTCTCTTATGAATTCTCGTTTTTTTTTCTTTTACTTAACTCACACATGGGCAGGCAAAAGTTTTAGCTTAATGATTCGCAAGCAGCTATCTAGAAATGTGCAGACTCTCTCTCTCTCTCTCTCTCTCTCTCTCTCTCTCTCTCTCTCTCTCTCTCTCTCTCAGAGCAAGGATTGGAGTATTTACTCGGCTGTTAGGAGACTATTAAGTCAACGGAGAGTGGAGAAAATATAAGAGAAAATAAAGCGCGTGTGTCATTGTTCAACCAGTTTGCGTAACCACAGTAGTAATTTAAACCTCTTAAAAAAAAAAAAATAAATAAAGAGGTCCGTGACGAGTAATCCATACTCCTGACTAAACCAGCAATCAGACCCCATAATAACCGTACTTGCTTTTGAATAAATTTGGCCTTATTTTAACTTTTCTTTTTTCATCTTTAATATTACATTATATTGAAAGTCACTCTATATGTTCTTCGGTCATGAAGAGTTTAGTATATGTAATTGTGCACTAAAAGGCTGAGTACAAAAAAAAAAAAAAAAACAACATTGGTGATAGTGTAAGATACCTCGGTAGGTTCACAGTATTTTACCTGGTCTTATAAGCAACAAGAGCTTTTTAACCGCGATCATCTTGTAATGCATAGTTTTGTGAAAGTTATATTGATATGAACAATACTTAAGGAATATTAAGATGCTAATTAAATTTGCTGAATGACATATTGTGAATCTATTTTTATGCTATCTCTCAAGAGCTCTAGTAATCTGTCAGATTATTATGTAAATATGTTAATTTTTCATTATATAATAACTAATTTCCTCTACTAATCATGTTATTAAGTAACAAACTTCTATAAATCTTTATTTGAAATAAAAGAAGAAAATTTACATTGAATATCTAACAGTTAAAAAGAAAATTCCATTCCCCGAAAATGGTAAACTACCGGAAGGTTACCACTAGCTATCCCCGGCAACCAGTAGGATGCATGGTGAAATTATAATTATATTCATTCTCATTCTTGTTCACTTAGCTGCATGTACGAAACTTCTGTCTTGCAAATCTCATGAATTACGAAATAGCCATTAACGCTAATATCCCTTGAGCGCAAGAAGGACAGACATAACATTGTTGAAAGAGTCTCGTGATGCCCTTTTTTTGTAACAATGCATATAATGGAAATTATTGATATCCTGATTTACGGAAATGAGGATGGCACCTGTTGTGTATGTTGACCTTGTAATAGATACACGGATAATTTCGGAATAATTGTTCTCTTGTTTAGAAGTCATAACCTCACATGGCTTTAATATTTCTTGGACAAAACTTTTTTTTTTTATTTCATTTGTAATAACTAAAAGTGTAGTATTGTCTGTTTGGCCTGATTTGATTGTATATTTAGATTATACGAATTTAAAAGCTATAAATTAGCATTGTACTGGATAGGATTCCTTGTCATTTTATTTTATTTTATTGCTTCAGAAAAATGTGCATGGCATGCTTCCTAAAAGCTAGCCTTATTCTGTTGTCCATGGAAACTTCCCTGCAAGCATAGTGACTGACTACCTTGCGTCTAGTGTTTCTGGTGAGAGTGGCTTGGCAGCTTCAGACAGCTGTTTACATTGTTCATAGCTGAAGAGAAATATCACTCATGTTTTGGCCATTTTATGGATAAAACAGACTTTTCAACCAGAGTTGGAGCGAAAGGTTCTGAATGTTGTTTGACATCCTGATTGTTGTAGTGTAAAATTAAGTTTCTCATTATATTTCTTGTTTCACTATTAATCTCATCATATGAGGAAACTGAATGACACATCAGGAATTCTTTTCACAGTTGCTAGTTAAAAAAAAGACATGTAAGAGCACTAATGGGTTGCAATGATTAACGTATTCACAAGCCATGGTAGGCAGACTAGGTTAAATTTGACCAGATAAAATATCACGAGCACAACTACCAGAAATTTAGTGAAGGTAGAATAAGGCAATTAATTATAAAG
>NC_090751.1:46619882-46622382 GCF_036898095.1 Palaemon carinicauda
TCTAACCTTTTGACTAAATAGTTCAACTACAGTTATGCGGAGAAGGCCTGGCGTTTTGCTAAAAAGCAAGAGTGCAAGGCAGCAGCTGTCATTTTAGTCGCTTTCTACGACACAGGATGTACAGGGGTAGATTTTTACACCTCTACCACTGTGCAAGTCTGAAGGCAACTGTTATGTCTAATATTGCTATGCAATACACGAATATTACAGTACACCAGACGACACTGGTGAAGAATCATAGATTATGAACAGAATGTCGAATAAAATTGGTCAACAAGCCGAAGCCGATGCACCATGCAAGGCTTGGTACCCTCTAGGATAGCAATTTAAACTGAAGGAAGGATTGTAATGATGGTTTTGAAAAATGATACTAAAAAAAAGGAGTTAAAGGAACAGATAAGGTTAATTTTTTGCTAAACCACCAGGCATAAAAGGCCCTTTCGTTAAGGAAGAGGAAACTACTAGAGTAGTGTGCCTGCGTTTATTCTCAAGCGTTATCAAACGAACTAGAAAATAAAAGTCTTTATATAAAAATATGTCGGTATTTTCTTCCCTCTGCATATCATTATTCCTTTTAAAAGGAATATGATATTAAAGTGCGACTGCTTTTATTATGTGATTTCCATAGTATTACAAAAAATAACTTCCTCGTATTTTTGTTTTTTGTTTTTGTATTGTTCTTGCTCGCTTCCAGATTGAATTGACGTTTGAAAAAGGTTGCGTCTGGTATCACATCGATGATATATTCATTGTGTTGGACACTCATAAATGGATCTCTCTCTCTCTCTCTCTCTCTCTCTCTCTCTCTCTCTCTCTCTCTCTCTCTCTCTCTCTCTCTCTCAGCAGTTCTTGGGTAATTTGCATCACTAAAAAGAACTTTCTGTACTTTTATCTTGTATTCTTATTGCCAAATATCGTGGTAATGATAATTGTTATTGAAGATTTTGTTTACTATTAAAGCAGGAATAACTTTGGTCTATAAATTTGGAATGATGCAATATTATGAAATCTTTCAAAGCATTTCTACATCAAATTTGATTCTTTAAATGGTTCCACTTCGTACTGTAACAGTATTTAATTCATTCGAGTGTTCTCAATTCTTTACCAAATGATTTAGTTTAATTCTTTCAATTATTTCGTGCGGTTAATCTGATTTTAATGGGACTGGAAAGCTTGATTACAGCTTGGAAATATCTATTATTCACGCTACTTTAAAATACGCTAAGTTTTTATTGGGTTGGGGTATTGTATTATTTATCCACGACTTGATGTATCTCATTAGGAAGCTTTTCACGAGCCATTTAACGGGGTTTAGAGGCCATTGAGCAGCGTTTTGTAATTCGTCTCATTGCGTTTAGGGTTCATCAAAAGCTATTTCCATGATGTACGAAAAACCATCACGTATTCCATTAAAGGCTTTAGATAACTATTAAAAAAAAAAAAAAAAAAAAAAAATTGTGTATGATGCAAGTAATTATCATTCAATTTATTTCAACCATAATCACACTGACGCAAAAGAAGCTTTTCCATTATATGGGCCATAGAAATCAATTTATCATTTGAAAAAAATATAATGTAAATACTTCCTTTTCAATTAGGGTTTTCTCTTTTATACTATTAAAGTGAAGAGCTATTGATATTTATTAAAAAGTGGCATTATAGAAGAGAAGCTTCGTGTAACTTGCCATTGTAATTTATGTAGGCTTATATGATGTGTATTCCGAAAAAAAAAAAAAATATATGCATTCCGATAAAAAAAATATGGAATCTATTTCATCATATATTTTATAGGATGCATCCCAAGCATTATCAAAAGGCCGTTGCTCTCAGCTTTTAGAATTTTAATTGATCCTCATTCACGCTTTCTTTCTAGCATGTTGCTGTATATACATATGTTTTTTTTTTTAACTTTCACTTCTTAGTGCAACTGCAGGGTTCTACTCCATTGCACTAAGGGCCGAATGGCCTCCATAGCCCCTGTGCTGGGACATAGTGCTCTCGTTCCAAAGATACCTTCCAATCCTATATTTCATGGAGTCGACCTATGAAATCCGTTTTTTGCCTTTATTTTTAAATATTACTTTGAGATTTTACGATGTGAGTTCTGGTTAAGTGTAATCAATCGGCTTTTCATTTGTTGGCATTACATTCTGGGATAATGCCTCCATATTCTTTTGGTTTCTGAAAATAATTCCAATTGCTGTTGGTATTAAAAAAAATGTTTGCTTCTCCTAATTATCCTCTTTCGCTATCATTGTTTGGTTTATTCTCATTGATGAAGCCTGGATAGACTTCTTACGTGCCCCCCCCCCCCTCCCTCCCTGTTAATGATTAATCTGCTTCTCGAAGACTTATCTTTTTTTCACGGGAAGAATAATTGGCGTTTGGAAGAAGCGCCATTACTTACTATTTCTGTCAAATCTCACTCGAAAACACATTGTGGAGATAATCGTCATTAATAGTAAGAAGTTAATCCTAATTATTTTCATTAGTGATGAAA
>NC_090751.1:46637382-46652382 GCF_036898095.1 Palaemon carinicauda
TTCAGAAGTCGATTTTTTTTTTCAAAACCTAATGTGCTTATGACTTCATTGCACATTGCAAATTTATCTCTTGCACCTGGATTCCATTGCTTGTGGAATATTTAACCGAGGACCTTTCTTGCTTCTGAGTATTTATTTAAATGTTGCGTCTACATGTGCGGATATAGCTGAAGTGATGTATAACTTGAGAAATTTCATTTATAAAGGTTGGTAATATATTTTCGGCAAAGAATCTACGCTATTATATGTGTGTGTATGTATATATATATATATATATATATATATATATATATATATATGTGTGTGTGTGTGTGTGTGTGTGTGTGAGTGTGTGTGTGTATGTGAATAAAAGGGTAAAAGGAATGAATTGCGAATAGGAGGGAAACAATTTTTCTTGTTACTTCTGCCAACGAAGTTGGGAAGAGGTTATGTTTTCGCCCTGGTTGTCTATTTGTGAACAAGTTCCTGGACAAAATTTTACTCAGACTTGTGAAACTTTCCGGGATTGATTGTTTTGCTCAGACGTAGAAAGGATTCAATTTTGAAAGTCCTAGGTCAAAGGTCAAGGTCGAGCAAAAGGTCAACCGGAAAATACCCGTACGGTCTAAATTGATTCTTGAAAAGGCAAGTAAGTTTCGAGAAATAAGCTGCTGTGGTGGAGGTCTGCACTCTTAGTGCTTTTCTAGTTGTTATGAGTCTGGTAGTCCTTAGGTCAAACAAACCCATTTATTGCTGGATGAGCCTTTTGTAAGATTCTTAAGATTTGGGAATTCGACTTGTTTAGTGTTTTAAGAATCGTGGATTATTGGTTTGGATTTGTTTTTATTGGAAGATATAGAAAAGAAAAATTAGAAGTCACTGTTGACCCAAAGTAATTTAGTACACAAATGAATATTGAGTTCTGTATGTCATCCGCATCCATTGCCTTTTGAGACTTTTTTTTATTGTTTTTTTTTTCATTTTTCCTTGATACTTGTAATATTTTTTTATCATTATCTTTAGTTAGGTTAACAATATTACAATGAGTATGATATTGTGATTTCATAAGTGCTCAAGAGTGTCTTATATTTTTCTGCTGTGATCAGCTATTACTAGTTTTCAAGTTGAAAGGTTTTTCATTTAATTTTTGCAATTTTTTTTTTTTTTTTTTTTTTACATTATATTAAACACAGTATTTATATATTTTTTATTTACCGAACTAAGTTTTTCCTCCCTCTGATCTGAGATTTTGAGAATGAAAAATAAATACATAAGAAGATTTTTCTCCAAAGTGAATTCAGTCGAGTTGTACCGTATCCTTAAAAATCTGTAAAGGCTTTGCCTTGGGTTTTAAACTAGGCTTTTCAAAGACTGAAGTCTTATTTTGTTTAAGAATAGTGACATAGTGTCTGAAGATACTTTTCCAAACCTCTTATTCTTCTTTCTGATAAAATTGTAGGTTATTTTCGATAAAAACGATATCTGTAAAGAGTTGAAAGTCATTTCTTCTAAACGAGTCTTGCTTATTATCATTTTCCACGATGGCCAGTCGTTTCGGTATTCAGGAGAGCATTTTATGTTGCAAAATTAAGATTATTTTTTCTGTCTCGCTTATCTTTATTTGCTACAACGGCCAATCGTTTTGGTAATCATAAGAGCATTTGGTATTGGAAAATTATGATTATTTTTTCTATTTAATTTTTTTTTAAATTTCATCAAATTTTTAGGCTTTTAGGCAAGGAAATTTGCTCTGGTAAATTGTAAACTTTGTTTTCGCCTTTACCTACGATTTGCCCATTAATGTTTATGCTAGCCTCCTGGCTAATACAGTAGTAACGTGTTCGCCTAACATTCTCATGGCAGCAGTTCGATCCCCGCCCTGGATCATGGATTTATGCTGCTATTGTTGGGCATCACTCTTGGCGATTGGGCTTGCCCGCCTGACGTTCTGGTGAGCATCTTCTCTGATGAAACTGGAACTGAAACCAAACCAGACACCTTTAACCTTTAATACAGCCTTACATTTACTTTATCGAATTATCGTTAAACGTTTCACAGTAATAGACATAATTGTAGATATTATTAACTAAGATTCTTGGTTTTGTCGTGATAATTTTCTTTCATGATCTTTTCAGCAATCTACTTTTTTCAGCCAAGACATTTATGGTTTAGTCTAATTTCTCTTTTTACATCCGCCAACGAAGTTGGAAGAATGTTATGTCTTTACCCTCTGTTTGTGTGTTTGTTTGTGTGTGTGTGTTTGTGAACAGTTTCCTGTTATGTAAAAAAAAAATCCCGGAAATGAAAATAAAAACCGGAAATGATTAAATTTTGGAAGGTCAGTATCAAAGGTCAAGGTCACG
Organism: Palaemon carinicauda; assembly: GCF_036898095.1. Taxonomy (NCBI): domain Eukaryota; kingdom Metazoa; phylum Arthropoda; class Malacostraca; order Decapoda; family Palaemonidae; genus Palaemon; species Palaemon carinicauda. The sequence continues at coordinate 46,639,725 of NC_090751.1, forward strand.
GTCTAGCGAAATGTCCAATTCACGTGATCAGCCATAAGTTTGGACATCGTTGTCACATACACTTCAAACTAGGTCCATATTTGAGTGTATGAAAATCCATGTCAATTGAAACATGTCAAGGTCAAAGGTCAAGGTCATGGTCGCGCAAAAGGTCGAAAAATAAGCTGCCGTGGCGGAGGTCTGTGCTGTATTGAGTGCCCCTCTAGTTGCCATATGTGTTACATAAAACCAAAGACAGTAAACAGATTTTTACGGATTCCATATTTTAAAGACTCGCATCGTTCTAGAGAGTGTGTATATATATATATATATATATATATATATATATATATATATATATATATATATATATATATATATATATATATATATATATATATGTATATATATATATATATATATATATATATATATATGTATATATATATGTATATATATATATATATATATATATATCAACATTATTTCTTTTTACGTTTATAGTGAAATGCTGTCCAGGAACCTCTTTTCCTGCTGTTTCATAAATAAAAGAAGACCACGAGCATAAGGGCCATTATGCTTATTGCGTTCTAAAATTTTGCCCAGAAAACATGAGCCAATATTTTACAATTTGTTGGATTGTCGTGTTAGTGATGGTTTCTAAGTCGCTTAAATTTTATCATATTTCAAATGTCTTGTCACGTAAAATCGATCGTGATTCATCTTTTACTGAAATAATGTAGAATTTATCGTAACTCATCTTAGGTCCTACTATGCTGTTTAGAATTTATCATTGTTTATATCGACACTTCTAAACTTAGCTGCATTTAATTTCTTTTGTGACTTATAACAATATTTTTCTCCCTCGTTTTTCATTTTCACTTGTTTGTCTTGACCACCAGGAAAGTCGAAGCACTTCAGACAGTAACCTCCATAGTAACCTTACATCTTGTGGTCTAACTGTCGCTCACGTAAGCCTCTTTTGAGCGATCGCTCCTCCAAAAGACATTTGTTCCGACATTAAGCTTCTTGCTGGAGGACGACTCTCGTTTCTTTCCTAAGTGCTTCTCTGATAGTTTACTCTTGAGTATTTTTCAAGGTTCGTTACGTTTTTCATGTTCCCCTTGCATGCTACAGACTTTGGGGTTCATAAGATTACTTGAGACTCTAATGTCTTTCTCTTGGTTATTTTTTCTCTGTTTTTGGTCAACTTAGTTCCAGTCCCTGAAATATTTTTATTTTTTGCTCTCAGTTCATTTCTATTAACTAATTGGAGATCCGGTTGAATTATTCCCTGTTACCTAATTGTTTCCACAGATCTCCACCTGGTTCATATTCTAATTACCTTTAAATCGGTTTCCTTTAAGAAGTTTTAGGTATAGGTTATTGATTAACAATACTCTAAAGTAATTCTTAAATGAATATCGTAAAGGATATGTATACTTGATCTCATTATCATTCATTTAATATTACCAGTCTTCAAAATTAAAATGTGAAGCAACTAACAAAATCTTCGCAATTCTTTAAAATTCATTATTTTTCGAGGCCAAACAGTTGTAGTGAAGCGAAGTAATTCTCTCTCTCTCTCTCTCTCTCTCTCTCTCTCTCTCTCTCTCTCTCTCTCTCTCATATCCGAATTGTTGCGTCTGAACAGAACTCATAAATTATGTACGACTCCTTAAAGCTAAACTACAAGGAATCCAAGTAGATAAACACTGCATTGCAGGGGGTTTAAGGGAATGAGCTTATTGTGACATTTTCTATAGGGCGTGTTTACATGTATATACTGTACAGTGTAAGTAAATAAACATTGAGAACAGTAAGTGGTGCAGGTTATTAACAAGCTAAAGTTATTTTGTAAATAACTTATTTGATTTTAATGCAAACATCGTACTTTGTTCTGTATTTACTATTTTTGAAATCTAAAAACATATCTTTTTTTTTTTATTTCAGTCTTTTTTCTTAAGCATACTCCCATTGAAAATTTCATTGTTTGTCTGTAATCTTATTTATTTGGATTTGTTCGATTTTATCTTGAAAAAATTGGGATTTAATTGGATTCTTTTGCTTGGTATTGAAATTAAAATACGTTGAAAAGAAATCCGCAAGATTAGGCCTCTACTAAAACGCTGCTGGCGTGATGAGTCGAAGTATTTTGCAGTTCATGATAAATGTGCTGAATTGCAACTTTAAAATTAAAAGGGGGTACAGCTTATACCATTCCTGCTATAATCTTCACCTGACAACGAAAAAGAAAGAAAAAAAAAGACATTACTTGCCATTAAAATGAAAGTGAAGAAAATGTAATAGAAACAATTTTCGATGATTGCAGTTCCATGCTGGTTTATTAGTTATTTACATAACAGATCCAAGTCTTTTAGATTGGGTCGAATTGTTTCCTCCAAAAAGGGAAAAAGAAATAGTTTGGCGTACTCCAGGGCTCTATTCCTGGCCCATTACTCCATGTAATACATGTCAATGATCTGACAAAATCAGTACCCGGTTGTTTTATCATTCAATTCGCCGATAACACCCAGATCTTAATAGAAGAAAATGAAATAGATGAACTTATTCATAGGGAAGAAACATTCTCTTAACAAATGCTTTGCTTCTTAATGATGAAAAAAGTTGATATTAATAGGATCACGACAATACATATCAGAAATTGGAGACAACGGACAAGTAGATTTAAATGGAAATATAATTAAAAAGCTGTAAAAAAAATCTAGGGATTTTATTTGACAGATTGATGGCGTTCGAAAGGCATATAAATGAAATTTATAAGAAATTAAAGGGTATTCTAATCTCTTTAAAAGAATAAAAGAAACCTTTGAATCTTCTATACGTAAGGTGGCAGGTTGTTCGGTCGCTGGCTAGGAGTATCATCAATTATTGTTTAAGAGTTTGGGGAACCACTGGCTGTACTCAGATGAAAAGGGTCCTAAAAACCTCAAAACTTTTCCGCCCGTGTTGCTGTTGGTGATATAAAAAAAAAAACATGACCAGATAAGGCTATCTCCTACCTCAAATAACTAAAATGGATAAGGATAAAAGATAAACATACTTTAGATGTTTGTAACTTGCTATCCAAACCGATACGAAATACAACTCCTGAGTGGTTAAATAGTTTTCCAACAGCGCACACAGTTAATAGTGTTTCTTCCCGACAAGGTGAAATCTGTTTGTAGAAAGGGCGAAAACATATATAGGCCCCGTCAATTTAATATTCGAGGCCCAGCACCATACAATAAGCTACGTAGTATAATCAAACGCTACTTCTTTCACCTATTATTACGGTAATTTGAAGAAACAAAATTTAAATAGTTCTCAGTGATGTAATTTTTATTGATTGTTATACTTGATTTATTTACTGAGATTGCTTTTCTTTAACTCGACTGTACTTTTGTAGATAATTATAGAAAGCGGTATTTAGATAATACTTGCCGATATGATAGCTATTGTATACAAGTTGTTTTTCCTCACTGATGATCTCTTTTAAATGTACCTTTTAGAGATAGGTCTTTGATGGACGTAGTAATGCAGTATTACTATTTTGAGTCGATTTTACTTATTGTACAATTCCCGGAAGTAAAGGATTTATTATTATTATTATTATTATTATTATTATTATTATTATTATTATTATTATTATTAGACAGGGCTATGCGTTTTCAATGTATTATATTCGGTTTTCAATATTTTGAGCTACTTAAAGCTCTAACCTCTGTTGTTGCTGAATCTTACCTTATTCCTTATTGCCTTATTCTATGTTTGGGTTCCCCCAGGTCCCTCAGTGTGAGGCACCTCGTATATCCACCAGAAAGTTGCTAATGGATGGTCTGGGATGCATCTTAGATATTTATCGAGCTTATTCTTAAACACATCTACGCTCACTCCTGATATGTTTCTTAGATGAGCTGGCAGCGCATTAAATAGTCGCTGCATTATCGATGCTGGTGCGTAGTGGATTAATGTCCTGTGCGCCTTCCTTAGTTTTCCTGGTATATTTTTTGGCACTATTAATCTACCTTGGCTTGCTCTTTCTGATATTTTTAGCTCTATGATGTTTTCAGTAATTCCTTCGATCTGCTTCCATGCTTGTATTATCGTGTAGCGTTCTCTTCTCCTTTCTAGACTGTATAGTTTTAAAAATTGCAGTCTTTCCCAGTAGTCAAGGTCCTTAACTACTTCTACACACACTATTTGTGCAATATCCTTTTGGTAGTGTGGGTACCATATCACATTGCAGTACTCGAGTGTACTACGTACATAAGTTTTTTAAAGCATAATCATGTGTTCAGCTTTTCTTGTTTTAAAGTGTTTGAATATCATTCCCATTTTTTTTTACATTTAGCCAACAGTGTTGCTATTTGGTCGTTGCATAACACATTCCTGTTTAACATTACACCAAGGTCTTTAATTGCTTCCTTGTTTGTGATTGTCTCGTTATTAGGTCCCTTGTATGTATATACCATTTGATTCGAATTTACCGGAGTTAAATACTATCCTATTTATCTCCGCCCATTCGTTCCTATCTTCATCACAAGTAATGTCTCTTACTTATTCTTGTGTCATCGGTGAAACTTCTCACTACAGAGTCCTTAACAGCACAGTCTATGTCTGAGATCATAACAAACAGCAGTGCAGCTAATACCGTACCCTGTGGCACGCCAGATATTACCTGAGAGAGAGAGAGAGAGAGAGAGAGAGAGAGAGAGAGAGAGAGAGAGAGAGAGAGAGAGAGTGCCTTATTGGAAAGTAGTAACACTGAAATCTTTTATCGCAAGTTTAGAGAAACATGTCTTGAACATGTACTGTAAATGATACTCTTGCTATGTAATTTAATTTGAAATTTTGTCTTAACTGGGGAGGTATGCGCATTCTACCCCAGATACAGTTGGAGAATATTTTGTAGATATGTTTTACTCGAAAGTTTACTTAAATGTATGCCCTCTAAAGCTTATTAAAGCAAGGAAGGATGGAATGTGTGTTGTTGAATAAGAATTTCCTGTGTGGACAGGGAAAGAGAATAGGAATTTCCTGTGTGAACAGAGAAAGAGAATAAGAATTTTCTATATGGACAGGAAATGAGAATAAGAATTTCCTGTGTGGATATTATTATTATTATTATTATTACTATCCAAGCTACAACCCTAGTTGGAAAAGCAAGATGCTATAAGCCCAGGGGCTCCAACAGGGAAAAATAGCCCAGTGAGGAAAGGAAATAAGGAAATAAATAAATGAAGAGAACAAATTAACAATAAATCATTCTAAAAACAGTAACAACGTCAAAACAGACATGTCATATATAAACTATTAACAACATCAAAAACAAATATGTCATAAATAAACTATAAAAGACTCAAGTCCGCCTGGTCAACAAAAAAGCATTTGCTCCAACTTTGAACTTTTGAAGTTCTACTGATTCAACCACCCGATTAGGAAGATCATTCCACAACTTGGTAACAGCTGGAATAAAACTTCTAGAGTACTGCGTAGTATTGAGCCTCGTGATGGAGAAGGCCTGGCTATTAGAATTAACTGCCTGCCTAGTATTACGAACAGGATAGAATTGTCCAGGGAGATCTGAATGTAAAGGATGGTCAGAGTTATGAAAAATCTTATGCAACATGCATAATGAACTAATTGAACGACGATGCCAGAGATTAATATCTAGATCAGGAATAAGAAATTTAATAGACCGTAAGTTTCTGTCCAACAAATTAAGATGAGAATCAGCAGCTGAAGACCAGACAGGAGAACAATACTCAAAACAAGGTAGAATGAAAGAATTAAAACACTTCTTCAGAATAGATTGATCACCGAAAATCTTGAAAGACTTTCTCAATAAGCCTATTTTTCGTGCAATTGAAGAAGACACAGACCTTATATGTTTCTCAAAAGTAAATTTACTGTCGAGAATCACACCTAAAATTTTGAAAGAGTCATACATATTTAAAGAAACATTATCAATACTGAGATCCGGATGTTGAGGAGCCACCGTCCTTGACCAACTTACAATCATACTTTGAGTTTTGTTAGGATTCAACTTCATACCCCATAATTTGCACCATGCACTAATTCTCGCTAAATCTCTATTAAGGGAGAATTTCCTCTATGGACGTGGAAAGAGATTGAGAATTTCCTGTATGGACGGGGAAAAAGATTGAGAATTTTCTGTGTGAACAGAGAAAGAGAATAAGAATTTTCTATATGGACAGGAAATGAGAATAAGAATTTCCTGTGTGGATATGGAAGGAGATTGAGAATTTCCTCTATGGACGTGGAAAGAGATTGAGAATTTCCTGTATGGACGGGGAAAAAGATTGAGAATTTTCTGTATGGACGGGGAAAGAGATTGAGAATTTTCTGTATGGATGGGGAAAGAGAATAAGAATTTCCTGTATAGACAGGGAAAGAGAATAGGAATTTTCTGTATGGAGGGGAAATGAGAATAAGAATTTCCTGTATGGACAGGGAAAGAGATTGAGAATTTCCTGTATGGACGGGAAAAGAGATTAAGAATTTCTGGTATGGACGGGAAATGCGAATAAGAATTTCCTGTGTGGACAGGGAGAGAGCATAAAAAGTTCCTCAATGGACAGAGAAAGATAATAAAAAATTCTTGAATGGACAGGGAAAGAAATCGAAAATTTCCTGAATGGACAGAGAAAGAGTTCGAGAATTTCCTAAATGGACAGGGAAAGAGTTCGAGAATTCCCTGATTAGACAGGGAAAGAGTTCGAGAATTCCCTGAATGGACAGGGAAAGAGTTCGAGAATTCCCTGAATGGACAGGGAAAGAGTTCGAGAATTTCCTGAATGGACAGGGAAAGAGTTCGAGAATTCCCTGAATGGACAGGGAAAGAGTTCGAGAATTTCCTGAATGGACAGGGAAAGAGTTCGAGAATTCCCTGAATGGACAGGGAAAGAATTCGAGAATTTCCTGAATGGACAGGGAAAGAGTTCGAGAATTCCCTGAATGGACAGGGAAAGAGTTCGAGAATTTCCTGAATGGACAGGGAAAGAGTTCGAGGATTCCCTGAATGGACAGGGAAAGAGTTCGAGAATTTCCTGAATGGACAGGGAAAGAGTTCGAGAATTTCCTAAATGGACAGGGAAAGAGTTCGAGAATTTCCTAAATGGACAGGGAAAGAGTTCGAGAATTTCCTAAATGGATAGGGAAAGAGATCGAGGATTTCCTGAATGGACAGGGAAACATGGAGAATTCCCTGAATGGACCGGGAAACAGATTGAGAATTTCGTGAATGGACAGGGATGTAGATATAGAATTTCCTGAATGGACAGGGACAGAGATTGAAAATATCCTGTATGGACAGGGAAAGAGATCGAGTATTTCCTGAATGGACAGGGAAAGAGTTCGAGAATTCCCTGAATGGACAGGGAAACAGATTGAGAATTCCCTGAATGGACAGGGAAAGAGTTCGAGAATTCCCTGAATGGACAGGGGGAAAGAGAATAAGAATTTTCTGATTGGATAGGGAAAGAATTACACGGATTTTACTGAGTTGTGCCAAGGTAGACTAGTGTGGCGACCTTGCTAGGATCGAACCTTGTATCAGAGGGCTGAGTGTTCGGGTCACTCCGGGGTCACCAATGCGACGGGCCGAGAGTAGGTTGTGACTCAGTTGCTTTCATCTCGCCTTTTGAGTTACAACCTACTCTTGGCCCGTCACACTAGGCTTGAATGATATGGATTACCGATGAAAGTATGATTTCAGTTGAAAATTTTTATTCGCATTGTCGCTTATTATATAGAAACATTGAATAAACATAATTTCTTAAAGGATAAAGAGAAAACTATTATGATAATCTAAAATGAACTCTTAGGCTTAATTCAAAGTTTACACACGTTCCAAATTACAACAGGTCTGCAGATCGAATCTCGGTATGTGAAGAATGGATTTGAACAACAATTTGTGACGTTCCGTCAGGTGAACCCGTCTCTCTCGTGTTAAGTCTCCCTTCTCTATTTTCTTCTTTCAAGAACCATGTTCTAACATGACGCTGCAAGTGTACGTTTCATAGCAGAAAATTACAGCAAAACAAAACACATCAGATCAAAACTGAACGCAATACACATTGCTTTAGACGGTTGCTATGCATTCTGAAAATGCAAAATTTCCCCGGTAAATTGTGTTTACTCTTGACATTGAAACTCTATTAATCTGATGATATCTCCAACTACTCGTCGATATTTTAAGACATGGTGATGACTTTTCTAGGTTTCTTCTTTTCCCTAACACTTGCATAAAATCTTGGTGAACATTTTGATGAATTATTACAAAAGTTAAATATAATATTTGTTTACAAATCCTTTAATTGATGTACAGTATGTTGGTATTAAAACAAAATTTATATTTTGCTAGGCCCAACCGAAAGAGAACCATTTTGGTAGTGAAATTCCTGACATAGCAACATTAGAAAGAACAGCTTATTTTGTGGCGTTGGTGCTGAGGGAATATATAGTTTTATTAATAACATTTCTGCTGTGTTGCAACGTTTGGAATTCGTTCACGGGAATGTTTTCTTTGTCCATCAGTTGTTGCAAGAGTGTTTCGTTTTGGTTTACTTGAACAGACTTTTGTTTCTCTGAATGAAAAATTCTGTAAAACTTCTTGTAATAGTGTGCTAATTTATGTCTGGACAGTGATTGTTAGTCTGATTGCATCACTAGTTCATTCTGTTCATGCAAATCGCTTAATATTTGTGGTTAATAATATTTGTGAATGCCGTGTCTTAATGTATGGATAGTATCGCTTTATATTCACAAATTTGTACGTAGTCGGTGAGTTCCATTCATTATTTTGTGTGATGTTAATCTTTGGCAGAATTCCATCAGCCAGTAAAGAATAAAATAACCAGAATATAAGTATTATTTGCCAATGTATCCTATCAGACAGAATATCCCAAAAATAGAGCAAGAATTGTCTGGGCTTAATAATACTGTTGTGTTTTTCTCGTCCAGTGTATATTATCAAGCAAAATATGAGAAAATGTGAGGAGAAATCCTTATATTAGATGATCTAGGCTATACCTATCCTTGGTCGAGTATCGATATCTTTTTCCTAAAGATAACAAAGAAACAAAAGTTAATTTTTCCTTATAATTCTTCCTTTCCATTCCCATTTTCCCGGCATTCAATTCACTTAAAGAGCCTCGTCGTTTTATTTTAATTGAATCGTAAAAATCAAGATGAGCTCTAGCGATGAAGAATGGGTTTCCTGTTTTCCTTTATTTTTTTTTCGGTTTTTCTTTTTGGTTTTACAATGCTTGCCTTCCATTTTAATACTTTTAATAAATATGCTCGTTATTTTAACATTCAATTCAAGAGAGTAGCACTCTCTCTCTCTCTCTCTCTCTCTCTCTCTCTCTCTCTCTCTCTCTCTCTCTCTCAATCAGTCACATTGATTCCGATTTCTGGAAACTTTATGATAGTAAATCACTCCCTAATTGTACCACCCACTGGCATCGATTACCATTATGCTCAGTAGAGATTGAAGGCGCACGTGTTTGTTGAACAAATCCCAAATCTTCAATGTAATTACGTATATAATTTTTTTAACTACTGATTTTCTAGCTTTGAAAACTGGTTTTCTGAAAAGGCAGAAACCATTATCACTTCGGGAATTGAAACTATCGACAGACTATAACTTTCCTTTTTTCCTATTTATGCATCGGTATTGGTTATGTTCACATTTTTACATGTGCTCATGTGTATGTGTCCGTGTGCGTGCATGTGTGTGTGTGTCCGTGTGCGTGCATGCGTGCGTTTTTACCCGCGCGTGTGTGCATGCAATCAGGCTGGAGAAGGTTATTTCGTTTCACTGTTATCCTGACGGATTATAGTTAAGAAATAAGACTTACGTCAGAGAAGTTTCAATGTATTATTATTATTATTATTATTATTATTATTATTATTATTATTATTATTATTGTTGTTGTTGTTGTTGTTGTTGTTGTTGTCATTACAAACTATTCTCTAACCCTAGTTGAAAAAGCACGATCCTATTAGCCCCGTGAAGAAAGGAAACAAGGAAATAGATAAACTACAAGAGAAAAATTTAACAATCAAAATGAAATATTTCAAGAACGCTAACAACATTAAATTAGGTCCTTATTATAATTATACACTATAAAAACTTCTAAAAACAAGAGGAAAAGAAATAAAAGAAAACAGCCCGTCCGAGTATATATATATATATATATATATATATATATATATATATATATATATATATATATATATATATATATATATATATATATATATATATACATATTTATTTATTTATACATATATTTTTATATACATATCTATATTTGTATGATAAATATATGAATATATGTATATATATATATACACATATATATATATGTAATTATATAGATATATAAATATATATATATATATATATATATAAATATAAATATATATATGTACTGTATATATATAAATATGAATATATATGTAAATAAAAATATAGATATATAAATAAATAAATATATATTTATATTTATATATGTAAATATATATATATATATATATATTATATATATATATATTTATTTATATATATATTATATATATATATTTATTTATATATATTTATATATACATATATATATATACATATATATATACATATATATATACACATATACATATATATATTATATGTATATATATATATACATATATATATATATATATATATATACATACATATATACATATATACATATATATATATTTATATATATATATACATATACATATATATATATATATATATATATATATATATATATATATATATATATATATGTCTTATTTATAACTGTAATCGAACAGTTTAACATGTTTTTTCAAAAAGGCCCATAAAAGAAACACAGGAAATATGAATAAATCACACTATATTTCGGTCAATGATGTTACTAACCAAAGAGATTTTAAAAATAAGATAAAACTCCCATATATAGACGGTATTAAAAATATAACAAATCATATCAAAACTGAGAACCCCTTTGTTTTTTCATATCTAAAGACCATAGGAAGCGCCCTTATTAATGTTTATCAAAATAAAAGAGAAATAGAAGCCGGCGTTTACAAAATACCATGTAGGGACTGTGAAAAAGTGTACGTTGGGCAAACTGGCCGTTCGCTATCTCAAAGATTATCCGAACACAAAAGATCTGTTAGATATGGGTATGAAAACTCGGGGATTTTCATTCACCTTAGGGATTTAGGGCACCAGATTAACTGGAGTGAGTCGTCTTTGCTTTTTAAGAGTACCTGTCCGTACAGAAGGAAAATCCTGGAATCAGCCATCATAAATCAATCAAACACAATAAACCTATCTGGGGGCCAATGGAAAGCTGACATAGTGGACAATACTCTTCTCAACCCTATCATTAAGAAGATAATCCACGGAGACCGACCACCAGACATGCATCAGAGGTCAAGACTTCCTCCAAGCGGCTCAACAATAAGAACACGCACCTGGATGTAATTAAATTTGGCTAATCCTTCCAGCAATTATAACAACTATAGAACAATTGAACACACCCTTTTGCTTTCATATATAAACTGTCACTCTCCACTGTATTCTTTACTTTTACTTCACATCCTGAAGAGGGTCGATGTTTATTGACCGAAATATAGTGTGATTTATTCATATTTCCTGTGTTTCTTTTATGGGCCTTTTTGAAAAAACATATATATGTATATATGATTTTGATCTCTTTTCGTAGTACTTGGCATTCAGAATTTTTACATGACTTTACTTTATTACAATGATCATTGAATAATTATTTTCAAAAGTATCCTTATACTAACTGACCTATTATAAAATGTTAATCCCCAAGTTTCTCCTCGGTTTGTTGGAAGGTTTCAAATGATTTGTTAATAGGTTTCACAAATTAGATTGAATAGGGAATGAAACTGAAAACCGAATAATATATCAGTTCGTTTGCGGAATATAATTAGAAACTTGTTATTATTTATCTAGAAGTTATTGCACCTCGTTACTCAGGCTCCCTAGGCCATTTATACTTAGTATTTGAATTTAGAACGATCATAAAATTGTTTTGAATTTGAATCCAAGTATATATACAGGTAAGTGTGATTTTAAATTTTTTTTCCCGAAGGAGACGGTTCCAGGGTTTATGGTTTGGTAGAAGGTTATATTACTGTATAGGACGGACCCTTTATTGTAAAAAATTACCCTTTTATGATATCTGACACTTAGATCTTTTATATTTCATTAGAATAGCAGGATTGTAAGACCCAATAAACTCTTAAGATTCATTAGGCAGTTTGGTATGCGCATTAAAGTTTACATTTAATTCATATCGAAAGATTCTGTAAGAAAATTAATGAAAATAATCTTTTTATTAAATGAATACGTTTAAGTGACGATGTATGTTAGTAAACGGATTACACCATTCATTTGTGCCAAATATTCTTTTTTATTGGACTTTAGGGATAGTCTGCGAAATATATTTAACGCTAATGAACATCATACAAAACTGTTTATAATTCCAATATTTATGACTGTACAATGCAGTATATACCAGTTTTAGACTGATGTTGCTTATACAGGGATCAAACACGAACTCTTACCAGGTAGGCCAGCGTAGCCTACTACTACTGGGCT
>NC_090751.1:46657382-46662382 GCF_036898095.1 Palaemon carinicauda
TTATTTAGTTTTTTAGGAAATGCATCCCCGTTAATTCCATTTGATAAGCCGGTAAAGCTACCAAGCTGCTATTCAAAATCGTAATAGCTTAATCTATTTTGCAATGCATAGGATTTTTTTCGCTATATGACCTAATTGTAATTCAATTTCAGAAATGAATCCAATCATGTTTTCATTCAATAGATTTATCCCCTCGGCCAACAGGAGATATATTATTATTGAAATCATAATAGATAGTATGATTTTTAGGGTTTAAAGCCTAGGTTTTTGTTATTTTATTTATATGATTTACATCATGTTCCACGAATTGATAAAGAGAAAAGTCTTGATTGTGCTTTATGAATTAATCCCTCCAATTAACACCGAAGTTGCTGAGCCAAATAAAGTTAATTATTTTTAGCTTGAAGATAATTATTTAAATCTTCTAAAGGTTTGGTATCATATTCATCTAAAGGTGTGGAATTTTAAATGATATTTTATGCGTTTGATAAAAAAGAAAACCAGATTGAAAAGCCTCTTTGAAGTTCAAAGACCAATTTGTTTTCTCTTGAGGTTTCAAGTACGGGAAACGTTGCGGAGTTCTACGTTTGATCTCAGAGTAGAAGAGTCATTTATATTCAACAAAGAGCTAAGCAAAGGACACCAATTGATTTTGTTGAATGTTTTAGGGTTTTGATCGTCATCCAATGGAACGCCTGTCAAGTTTATGCTAACACACGCACACACACACACACACATATATATATATATATATATATATATATATATATATATATATATATATATATATATATATATATATATATATATATATCAACCACATATTTAAAAAACGTGCAACAAGCAGGAATCCGCTACACATACATCGCCTCCTTCAGTTGGAAAAGGCGAATTTAAAAAGTTGTATGGTAAATTACGTAGGCTGATATTGATGACCGGAGTGGCGTTGTAATACTTCTTGGTAGGAGACACAAACTGCAGTTCAATAGAATAAGCGGTAAAACAGTGCAAAAGCATTTGCATTTCATACACATCATTTATATATATATATATATATATATATATATATATATATATATATATATATATATATATATATATATATATATATATACATACATTATATATATACGTGTGTGTATATATATGTACATTATATATATGTGTGTATATATATACACATATATATATATATATATATATATATATATATATATGCCTTCATGTTTGTGTATTATGTAGGATTCTGTACAAACTAACTTGATAATTTGTCGGCTACTTCGTAGGAATTTGATTGTGAATGCTGAATGCAAATGAAAGAAAAGAGGTTGAAGATATTTGTACAAGGTGTTTAGTATCAGAAGTGCGAGAAATGGGGGAGAGACACTTTTTTGGTTAAAAGGTTAGCATAGGTGAAAAGATGAATCGAAAATATTTTGTTATGCTTTTAGTTACGCGGGGAGAAAAAGAATATTGTTTAGTGAAGAAATTGTCTATATCATAAATACATGTACAGTAGGTAGAAAGAAAACTAAGTTAAGGGAGGGTTGGATTGAAGGGTTAGAACACGTATTGGAAGGCAAGGGACTTAATATCTATTAAATTAAGCTTAAGATTGCTTATGATAGGGGTGAATGACGCACTATAGTTAATGAAGTTTGACTAGCTGTGTAATTGTATGAAGTTACCAATTTTATTTACTTTGAATATACATACATACATACATACATACATACATACATACATATATATATATATATATATATATATATATATATATATATATATGTTTGTGTAACACTTTTATAGTGTTATATATAGATATATAAATGATTATACATATATTCAGCGTTTGTTTTAACAAAGACATTAATAAAGATCAAAGCTATTTCAGCACTAGATATCAGTTTCTTAACATCAAAAGTTTTTGATGACATAAGGTATTACCACACTGACCGGATGAGGTGTATACGTATGTATGTAGGTATGTCCTTCATAAAAGTAAGGTTAAATGGTTTTCAAACATATCAGTCTCCCGGTCTCATAGCAAATGGGGATTGATTCTGTTACCTGCCTCAGTTCACCTGTCCCCCAACGAGTCGTTTAAGCGTACGGCGACAGTTGCACTTCTGTTTTTTTGGAAATACTAGAACTTGTTAACTTTAGGCGTAGTTGTTCGTATGTGGGTGCTTTGTGAACAAGGAGACGCCCCAATAGCGTATGACACCCTTAAAACATACCTTCTGCAGCAGTACTCGCCAGCCGCCTGTATAGCAAAGCTTTTTCAGCTCTCTCAACAACCGTTGGGGGACCAAAGGGCTTCGCTCGCCCTCAGGGAAATGACCAGTATCGCTCAAATGCAACCTGCCGCAGATGGCTCTCCTCGTGAGGTGAACCTACTTTGTGCCCTTTGGATATGCCGTTTACCCGAACCTGTCCGTGCTGCCATACCTGATGTCGACAATTTCCCCATAAAGGACTTGATGACCAAAGCCGACGCCCTTATGGACAGCCACTTCACAACCTTCAAGACCTCCATCAACGCCTCCACTCCTGACAAAGAGGATGCCTATTCAACGTCAACCGAAGCTGACGTGAATGCCGTAGGACATACACGCCTACCCCGTGACGTGCTGAAGCGGCGACAAAGCCACCCATCACCCACCACTCCCTCACGCCCCAACCAACGACTTCTACAGCCACTTACTGCCTCCCATCGGCCACAGTTTTGCTACTACCACTACAGATTCGGGGCAGTCGCGAAGGAACGTGCCAAGGATTGTCAGTGTCCAAAAAATGTGTAAGTAGGCCAGCTCGTGGTGGTGGCCTCCCGTGTTTCTAATCTTTTCTTTTTACATGATGGAGGAATACGTGTGCAAGTTTTGGTAGACACGGGTGCTTGTCGTTCTCTTTTGCCAAGGGAACTCTTCATAACACGACGTAGTCTGTCTACGTCTGCCGACGTCCGCCTGGTAGCTGCCAACGGATCTGCGATACCCATCTACGGTTACGAGAACCTCACATTATCGTTTGGAAACAGTAAATTTAATTGGAAGTTTCTCGTTGTTGACGTCACATTGTCAATCCGCGGTACGGATTTCCTCTCTCATTTCCACTTTCTGGTTGATGTCGCCCACCGACGATTGGTAAACGCAGACTCGTACTTGTCGACACCTCTTCAACCTGGCCCCTCTAACCTCGCTCTCCACATCAGCGCACCCACGGATGCCTACGCCCACCTCCTCGTGTGGTACCCGGAAGTTTTCCATCCAGAACTTTGCCAAATGCCCACGGCTCCTGCCAAGCACTGTATTTATCACCATGTCAGGAAATACGTTGGCTGCCGTTCAACTGGGATTGGATTACAACGCCTTGGCTGAAGCCCAACGACAGGATCCAGAGTATCAAGCATGTAGGACATCCTGCACATCCCTCCGTTGGGAAGACATCCTCCTCGACGACTCCAACACCACCCTCTGTGACGTCAGTACTGGTAGACTGCGACCTTGGATTCCTGCTCCCATGCGCCGACAGGTGTTTGATTTCATTCATGGCCTTTGACATCCCTCGTTCCGTTCTACTTCACAGCTGCGGAAGACGAAGTCCATTTGGCACAGCATTTCTAAGGATGCTAAGGATTGGGTCCGCACCTGTACTTCTTGCCAAACTTCCAAAGTACATCGACACACGGATTCAGGAGTGGGCACCTTTCCTCAACCTCAGCGTTGTTTCGCCCACATTCACGTCGACGTTGTAGGCCCCTTACCCACATCACAAGGACATAGTTACCTGTTTACCGTCATCGACCGCTCCACTCGTTGGCCTGAAGCCATTACCATGGAAACTGCAACGTCCGCCTCATGTACATCTACCTGCCTTACTCTCAGGATGGATTGCAAGATTTGGTATCCTGAGCATATTACTTCTGACAGGGGTACCACTTTCACCTCTCAATTGTGGACATCATTAGCGAATCTCCTGGGCATCACCCTACATCACACAATGGCCTACAACCCCGCTGTCAATGGAATGGTTGAACGTTTTCATTGCACCCTCAAAGCAGCTTTGATGTCCCGCTGCAAGGATTGCAACTGGTTTACTCAGCTTCCCTGGGTCCTTCTGGGACTAAGGACCATTCCTAAAGACTCCCTCGACGTCTCGGTAGCTGAAATGGTGTATGGCGACCTGTTGGTCGTCCCTGCCGAAGTTTTTCCTTATGCAACCTCTTCTGACGATCTCCAGCGCATACGTCACGTCGTGGGAAAATTTACTCCATGCCGCCAGACTTACATGCCCCTAGCGAAGCATCACATACCGACAGACTTGCACTCTGCAACGCACGTCTTCCTACGCAATGACACTAGCAAGCCACCGCTAACGCCCCCTTACAAGGCCCTTTCCTTGTGATCCGACACAGTTCGAAAGCATTCCTACTAAACATTCGTGGCAAAGAAGACTGGGTCTCCATTGATCGTCTAAAACCTGCTTATCTTCTGCCAGATGACCCGCCTACAGTTTGCCTCTCTAGATCAGGGCGCCCTATTTAACATGTACAATATGTCTTTTTTAGGGGGGGAGCCATGTACCAACCATGTGTCACACGATCGTACATAGTATCATTTAATTTTTTGTATTTATTATGCTTTATAGTATCATTTAATTTTTTGTATTTATTATGCTTGTATCTTCCCTCTCCCCTCGCACTGATAGGAACCTGAAATAACATGTCTGTTTTTCTCACTGTTAACTGTTAACCGGTGAGCTTTTCAGTTGAACATGAAATTGCCTGTTATGTTTTGTATGCCCTTTTTGCCTGGAGTTTATGTATATATAAACGAATGCCCTGTAATAAAGTTTACTCAGTTGGTTTCATCCTGCCTTTGAGTCACAACCTTCTCTCGGCTCGTCACAGGCCCGTTTTCAAACTCAATCAATTGATAGAGGGGGTTGTGGGTCGTTTCTTAGCTTCATTATTGAATTTTTAAGTAATAGATCGCAAA